>NW_028324301.1:20695000-20995000 GCF_058129835.1 Hydra viridissima | reverse complement strand
AATACATTTCCACAGGATGTTTCTTAAAGGCATTTTTTATAATTTTTATTTAATGCAATCAGTAATAGTAATAGCTACCTCCATGCTATCTTCAGAAAGCTGACCCTCTAAAATCTCTGTTGAAGATCTCTTCTAGAGCAGATTTTTTTACTCTTTACTAAAGCAGAAATTTTTACCTTCTTTTAACAAATTTCTTAAGGCCAAAGGCTTTTAAATATTACAGATTTCTAAAGGCTTGTAAGAAATCTAGCGCTGCAAATCTAGAGAAGCATTACTTTATAATCTCGCAGCATTCTCTTTTTTATCTGATCAATCTTATAAAAAAAAAACTTTCTTGCTAAAAAAACTCCATAAATGCGTTTTGTTCTGTAATGCTTTACGAGATAGATTTACCGGTTATTATAAAACTCGAGTAAAAAACAACATATCTTACTTCAATATATAACAAATAAAAGCCTTTGTGGCGCAAATGTTCTATCTAAGCCCAAAATTGTAAATGTCTTTCTAAAATAAGTTTGATGGTAACATAAAGCTTTTTCATATCTGACATCTACATAGATAAAATAAAAACTGACTAATTTACGAAATTTACCCCAAAGTAAGTTTAAATTGTTTGCCCTGGGAACAATTGGAGCTTTCATCTATTTTTGTTTAAGAATTCTTGATTTGGTTGAGAGTACCTCATAATAACAATAAAGTTTTTTAAGAATATTTACTTTATTTACTTCTCCAAAATACTTTGAGTTCTACTTTAGTTTGATGGAACTTCATAGAACAAACTCAATTAATAAAACAAATTTAGAAAAAATCTACGGCTTTATTTCACTATGATTTAATTTCAGTTTCAGTGTGCTTTTAAACTAAAGTTCAAATCTATTCAAATTTGCGCCTAATCCATTTCCTATAAAAATATTTCAATGCAAAAAAGCTTTTCTAAGGTTGTTCTTGAGATCGCAAAGGGTTGGTCAACATTCTTTAAGATTTCATACATCTTAAAACATGAAACTTTTTGCGCATGTGGCAAGAAAGTTGCCCCTTTAAAGTAGACCTGTAAAATTCGGCCTATTGCAGATGTGATCCAACTTTAAAGCTTTTAAAATGAGAATTCTTTTTAATCAAACCCCAACAGGTTTTGAAAACTTATTGATAACATTTGTCAATTAAGTTGTACTTGATTAATTAAGTCAACTAACCAATTACAGCTTAATTGATAAAGATTTAAAAGCAAAAAATAGAGAGCTGCAACAGCTAGCTCCTCCATTCTTATGTTTATTGCTGATGATTTGAGAGATAGGTAATACTTTTACTTTAGAATATGGTCTGTGAATGAAAAGATAATCCCGTATTAGAAAAATAAGAACAGTATATTTGGTCAAGTGATCAATTGGATTCAATAAGTGAATTCTTCTGATGGTTAAAGTCTGGTTGATTGAGAACAGAACTCTTTAGTTTTAGGAACTTTCTGTTGGCTTCACATCAAATAATTGCCATTCTATCATACTTTATCAGCACTCGTTCGAATCATTCTTTAAAAGAATGAGCCATATGAGCGCTGACAATGTAATGGTATCTTCATGCAAAACTGAAAGGAAAACTCAATCCTAAATTATAAGCTCTTGTGGTAACAGAATCGTTGCGTACCTTACTAATTAAATTATTATCATTTTATCTGTGTAGTTACAATTGAGTTTCTGATCGTTATTGCGAAAACAGTTTCAAACCTTAATGGTGTGACTGTTTTATTTTTTACGTAATTGTGCATGTGTGTCAACCTGGTGTTTTCGGCTGTCTCACACTTTTCTTCAATACATTATATGTTTGGGCCGAGTAAAAAATAAAGATTGTGTTTATAACTTCTTTCGTTTTTCCTCCGGTAAACCTCAATACTCATGACCTTAAAACACTTATTTTCTGGGAGCAAAGATCATCGCTGACCCAATTTTTACCGCAAATTTTTTCCCATCGTAATACATTTAAAATTTCTTCCCTTAGGACTTCCTGCATTTTCACTACAAACTCAAATTTGCGAGGTAGAATTTGAATTTTATACTGAGGCAGCTGAATCAGTATGTGGTTGGGCTGATAGAGATGGTTTTATATGAACACAATTCTGATTAGTTTAAAGCTTTCTCTCTCGGGCCAACCGATGAGATTCCATCATTGGCGTTAATGAAAGAATTTATAAAAGTATTACAACTTTAAAAAATATTTGAGTGATTTTCTGGAGTTTTGCTTTTGCAAACTCAAACAGAATGAAGATATGTTTTGCTGACAGCCAATTATTTTCTTCTGTTTTTTTATAAGTTTGTTCTGATGATCATGTTAATTAAATTACTAGAGGTTTATTACTGTGGACCAAGTCCGCTTAATTTTCCTTCAATCTTACATTTTAAATATCAAATAGATATCATAAAATGATACTAAACGTCTCTAAGCTTTGCATAACATGGCAATATACCCCTAAAAGTACGAAATTGTATGTTTAATGGCTAAGTGTTGGAAATTTTTTAAATGCACAAATGTTAAAATATAAACATTAAACAATTAATAACAGACGGCGATTAAAATAATAAACTTAATTACCATTTATCATTAAGTGATGGTAAAACTTAACATTTAAAACAAAAATTCTACCAGAAATGAACTCCGCATATCCAAATATATTAAAATCCAAATGTCTAAACCGATGAATAAAAATCGCGATTTTCACACGACTTTTCCGTAGTTTAAAATTAAAAAAAAACTTAGATAGTGTCAACTGCAATTCCACTTCTTGTTATTAAACACGATTTCATGTTCAGTGGTTAGGTTTACCATTTGCTTGTATATCATAAAAGCTGTTTATGGTTATTGTGTGTGTGACCAGGTTTTCTCTTTTTAATGCTAAACGCACACGGATAATTCTTTCAAACTAACTTTAACAATCCTCTAGACTACGCATATCCTAGCATAAGTCAATGTTACTAGTCTGACTGATAACATTTGCTCCAAAGGTTCACACCAATTTACTCTTGACTGTAATGCTTTTAAGGTAATAAAATAAAAAAATTTTTTTGGTTTAAAATAACTTAAAGATTTTGTAAAATTAAAAAATACTTAATAATGCATAACTTTTTGTGAAAGACTAATGCACAATGCTAGAATCCAGTGTTAAGTACTACTGTTCACTGGGCGTATTTTTTGTGCCAAATTGATTTGCTACATTATCGCTGACACCATGACATTAATTTATGGAGTTTGATAGTAGGGTGTAGTACAACAGCTTTAAAAAATTATTTTTTTTTTGTAATGGCTGAACTGAAACTCATTTAAAATTATAAGGATTTTTTACATTCTTATTCCGTTCTAACTCATGGATGTATTAGTAAGTAATTAATAAGTATGCAATTCATTTGTTTACCTCAAAAATTTTTATATTTGACTATATCAGTCTACTAAAACAGTTAAATTAAACAGTTTTTTTCTCTAAATAGTTTGTTCTCATGCTAAAATATCTCTTATGTTCAGATAGAGACGTTAACCACAAGATTTTAGTTCACCTGTGAATGTATCAGATGCTAAGTTCATTGTCTAAAAACAAATGTAGCTGCCAGTAAAAATACTTATCACAGAAAATTTTTTTGAGCAAATCTAGCTAAATGAAAAAAAAAGCTAAAATACAACAACCTGTGGTCTTGGGTGCTGTTTCCCAAAACATCCATTAACATTTAATCCACTAAAATTACTTCAGTTTTGTAATACCCTTTATTTTTATATTTATAATTGCAGATTTTGTTAATGCTCAAAGGTCACTAGCTTTTATAAAATACTGACTAGCTATTTAAAGTTAACACTTAGCGTTTTCTATAAATCAGTTTTTTAAAGAAATAATTCAGTTTTTCAAAGAAATTACCGTTGTATTTTAAAACAATTTTGAATTGAATGATGATAGTATTAAAGCCAATCCTTTGAGCAATTGCAGTGAAAGGTTTTAATCTCTGACAATTTTCCTAATTTACTCAAATACTTAATTTAACCATGAAAGATTCAATTAAATATTTATGTTTAAATCAGCGAATTATCCCACAAGTGTTAACAATTTAATTAGGTTAAAAGAACTAAAATGTAACTTGAATGTCAATTTGGAAAAGTTAGTCTAAAAGTGTTTTTATAATTTTTAGTTACCTAAAGTTATCTAAAAAGATAAGTTTTTTAAATAAACACTAAAAGCCAACATGATTATTTGCGTTTGTTTATAGTTTCATGATGTCATTAAATTTAAATTGATCTCCTGCTTTTATTTTCAGAGGAGTCAATTACTGCTTTTTACTAATATTTGGTAGTGCCAATTCTCTGATAAATAAAACGTTTGTTTATTTGTGATGTTGACATGTCAGTCAGCAATTAATTAAACAAAAAACATGTTATTACATTTCGTTCACTAACACCTGACTGATGCAATCACACTAAACTTTTATCCCAATAGCAATCTAAATTTATTTCCGTAAATATTTAATTCTGCGATTTTACAAAGCTATTATTATTATTATTTTCTTTCCTTTGTTTTTCTTTTGATTTTAAATCTTAAAAAATAATGTAAAATTTTAGGAGCCATAAAGTAAATTAGTAACCAACTTAAGAATCAGCTAATTGTTAGCAATGATGAACTTAGGTCTGATGACCTGATGGCGCAGCTGTTCAATCAGAAGTGTCATTGATGTTTCTAAGTTGCTGAGCTTATTTGTTATATTTTGCTCGTAGTTGTATTTAGTAAAAAGCACTTTCAGATGATTAAGATAAGTTATAATATAGGAATTGCCGTCTGAACGAAAGTTGACGTCTCTTTTTTTTATGATGAACAGTGCTTACATATACAGTCTTATTAATAAATTATTAGTTTTGATTAAGTAGTTTGAATTTTGTAAAAGTTTCTGTCTGTATTAGCTACCTACCAAAGGATGAAAAATATTTATGAATATCATGTACTGATTATTTGTTAACTCTAATTTTTTCCTGATGGTAGTTTTTTCTCAGGTGGCTAAGAAAATATAGTTGATGTAGTTAGCCCTCTTTGTATGCTAAAGATATGAGTTCACTGATAGTAAAATGCTAACTACTATCTGAACAAACCACTATTAGCTTCATAAAATGACCACTAATTGATCACATGAACCAGCTGAATACTTTTTAAATAATTGCAATAATCACTCAAAATATACCTTGTTTTTCCTGGAAGTGTGGTGTGTATTTCTTTAATAAGACATGTTTGTCATTCCTGTTGATATAAAAAATCAACTGGTATTTAATTGTTTAGGTCATACATTTGTTCTTCTAATTGAAGGATAACTAAGCTAAGGAATGGTATCTCCAAAGAAATCTTGTTTTTATGCAACCAACACTCCTAGAGAACACTCAGATTTAAATTTTAAAAAAACAACAATTTAAAGAATATTTCTTTATCTCTAGTGATACTTGTAATGAGGAAGTGAATCTTAAAATGTCAAATGTTTAAGTGAAGTGGTTTAAGATGCGTGTTTTTTTTTCTTCTCGTTTTTGTCATTTCTCTTTCACTAAATTCTCAGGTTGTGAAGTTGATTTAGAAACTATAAACTAACATTGTCTTGTAATATAGAAAATTTCATGAATTCTAAAGGCAGTTCATGATAATTGTATTCATGATAATAATATATAGAAATACAGTCTCTCCAACAATTAAGGTATAAAAAGAGAGCAAATTGCTAAAAACTATAGCAAGTTATTACTCAATCTTAAATTAAGTTCTGATATTGTCAAATATTGTAATGTTATGGTATATGGACAATTTCATTCAGTCTTCAAAGATGCAACCCAGAGGTAACATTTTCTCGACTGAATCTTCACGAAAATACTCAGTTAAATTTTTGCATTACATCCTTTTAAGGCTAATTTTGTTTGTTAGAATGATAACAAAATAGGGATGGCTAATCTGTATTTAAATACTATTACATGCAAATAGAACAATGACCAGTTACAGTTCGAGAATTTCTTAAAAGACGTGTAGAAGGAGTATGCCTCAAATGAAATACAGGGTATCAAGTCTATCATTTTAAAAATGCAATATCTTATTTTTTTATTTTTTGCAGGATTATAAAGAATGTTTGGAAATTTAACCATGAATAAATATACAACCGAAGAAAGACAAATTTTATCTTGAAGATACTTATTTTTGCACACGGATCCATTATGTCGTACTTCCATCTTAACATGGACCTATAAAAAATGGACGTGCAACCTATTGTTTTATATCAGAGGCCGCGGAAATCAGGGACATGCGAGTTACCGACAAACTCTAAATTATTATTTGTCAACAAAAAAATCTATTAAAATGGCTGTCCACAGTTTTAAAACAGAAACTCTGATTACTTGGTATTAGTTTAAACTTTTATAGCATTTGTTTAATAAAACTGTTCAGGACAAAGTAAATACTTGACGCGTTGTCAATAAAATAAAACTAAGAATTGTTTTAAAATGACTAAAAAAAGTATAGCGAAATATAAAAAAGCTTGAATGAAATTTTTTGTCAAGATATGGTTTCATTCTACTCCTTAGTACTTCATTGATTAGGCTCAATTTTGTGTATTTTTTCCGATATTTTGCCATTTTCTGCCCTGGCTACTCTATGAGCCTCACAATTTATATCCCACTATGCATTATTTTTTACAAGTATATTTTCTTTGAGGCGCGGATCAAAGGGGTGGCCATGTTGGCCAATGACAATTGTATCTTTCTTTCAAGTATTTCAGAAAAAATATACTCAGCTTATTAAATTTATAAGATAAGGTAAATAAAGCAAAAAAATCGATAGAAAAACATACACAAGATGATTCACCAACTCTTCACATAAATAAGTGATAAAGCGTTAGAAGAAAAGTTAAATACAATTGTGGAAAAATGTAAACACGAAGACGCGTAAATGATAAAGCGATAATAAGAAAAGCTAAAAAACAACGATCGGAAAAGACACATACAAGATGACTTCTCCACTATTCACATAAATAAATGATAAAGCAAAAAGAATTAAGTTAAAAACAACAACTAAGAAAAGACGTAAACGTGGAGACTCGTAAACGATAAAGCGACAATTAGAGAAGTCAAAAACAACGATCAGAAAAGACTTATACACGATGATTCACCAATCTATCACGTAAGTAGACGATAAAACGGAAAGAAGAAAAGTTAAATACAACTGAGAAAAGACGTAAACACGAAGACTCATAAACCTGCCATATAAATAAATGAAAAGATATCGCAACAGGAAAACAAGCAAAAACTATAAAAGCTCAAAAAAGAGGGAATCTGATAGTTTTTGTTAGGAGAAGAATTGGAGAAGAATTAGAGTTTTTTTGGGAAAAGAGAAAAGAGTTTTTGAAGAAGAGATTTAAAAGAGAATTTTAAGAGAAAGAGTTTTAAAGAGATTTAAAAGAAGATTTTTATGAGAAAAGAGTTTTAAGAGATTTAAAGAGGAATTTAAGAGAAATAGTTCTTAAGAGATTTAAAAGAAGATTTTTATGAGAAAAGAGTTTTAAAGAGATTTAAAAGAAGATTTTTATAAGAAAAGAGTTTTAAGAGATTTAAAGAGGATTTTAAAGAAGAAGAAGAATTTTGTGGTAAGAAGAGTATTTTGATGAATAAACAGTTTAATAAGCAGTTGAATAAAAGAATAAAAGAAGATTTTAATATTGATTGTTGGAGAATAACCAGAAGATTTAATTAAAGAAGAGATATTTGTAATAAAAGAAAATATAAAAGAAAGAGGAGTACTTGAAATAAACAGTATTGAACACTGCAAGAAGCGTAAGAGAATATTATTTGTATTATATAAAAGTTGTAAGAGTAAGAGTGCTACCATTACACATTAATAGAACATTTGTTGAGTTTTATTATATTATAGAATATACTGAGGACGGCGATTATAAGTTTAGCCCTTTTAGATTATACCTTGCCCATTCCTAACCAAACTATCCCTAAACCTCGCCCTTACCTAACCAAGTACTTCCCAGACCACTAACCTCGTTCCCAACCTCCATATACCTAATCCAATCATAACACTAAACCCTAAACAACCCCTTCCCCTTCCTCTTTACTGCAAAAGAAAACAGAATTATAATAATAACTAAAAACGCCACCCTCACAATAAAAGTTCGAGACCAAGTTTTAGTGGTGCCAGGCAAATAATTAAGTCATTGAGTTGGGACCACTCTTCTTGGGTGAAACGAAGCAGATGGTCGGTCCAAAATCATTATCAAACCATATTCTTTATTTATAGCTTCATCATCCTCAGTTTTACCATATTCATCTTCTTCTTCACAATTTTCATATGTAATAAACGATTCTTCGACTTCTCCCCTGTTTTTCTTGTATAAGATATCAATAACTGCAAGTTGTATTCCATGAGCATAACATAGTTGTTGATAGCAAAGCATCATTTTACCAACTTTTACCATCACACTTGCTCCATCAGTGGTCATGGCAATAATGTCTTTTTGGAGGTCAACATCGAAGCTATTTAGCCTTTCTGAAACTAACTTGATGCAATATTCTGCATTACACGATCCATGGATTCGAATCAATCCAAGATTAAAGTGTTTCGCCTCCATATGTAAATTAAGTTTAAGTATCTCTGACTATTTTGTGATGTCCATTCGTCAAACGTTATTGAAAACTTTTGATTTTGCTTTTTTAGAGATGTGAATTTTTGCATTATATCGGCTTTTACAGAATCTGAGAATTTAACTACCATCGATCTTATAGTATTAGGTGAAGTAGGGAGCCGGAAACCACTCTTTGAATACAATTACCGTAAATCTGAAGATGTGCAAAAACTATTAAATGTAAAGCCGAACACAACATGCACTTCGCATTTTCTTCATTATCACTTTTTTTAAAATAATTCCATATAGTTTTAATTTGCGACATGCTTAGTTAGAACTTTTGTTTTAAAATCTTGATGTAATTAATTTTTAAAGACTTTTTAAAAAGTAGTTTTTAAAAGTATATTTTTTATAATTATGCACGCACGTTTTCAATTTCACGTTTTCAACATACTCATTAACAAAAATTTCAACACACTCATTAGCGAAAATTTCAACATAATCATTAACTAAACAAAAAGAAATTTGAACGAGTTCGACTTATGTTTTGCTAAATGAAAACCTTTTTTGTTTAAAAGCAATAGTTTCAAAATCCCGCAAATCCCGCGGATCCCGCATTAGTTTTTGCGGGATCTCGCATGCGCTAAATTAATGCGGGATCCCGCGGGATTGCGGGATCCCGCATTGCGGGATTGCAATCCCTAGCCAAACCTTTTAAAAAGTTATTAAGATTTATAATTAACTTGCAAAATGCGGCCAGATATTTCACGTTTTCGTTTTTCATATTTCATATATTATTTGATTTTTCATAATAGACACATAACCCATTTGCTTTTGTCAAATAAAAATTAGTTTATATGTAGCTGGTAAATCATGTTTTGCTAAAATTAAATACATAGTTATTCTTGCGGTTTGCCATAAATTGGCTTTGCTAAATTCTTTAAAACCGCGACAAATCATTTTTTTCTTTATTGTATTTACATTCATTTTATGTATAAGTTATTTATCCTTTACTGTATATATTTCTGTTGTTAAACAAAAAGAAAGTTCTATAATATTTATAAACAGGAAGTCTACAACAATATAGTAGATGGAGTAGTTCCCTGTACATGAAACCGTTGTATTCTAGCTGGCAACAAAACTAGTTGATATTTTGTATTATTTATTGCATTTCTAGTTATACATGTACTAAAGTAGTTAAGTAAATGATCTCAATTTCTATACTATTATCAGCGTTATTTCTTAAAATATTAAGAATATCTAGCTATAAAAAATTATAGGTACGTGCGTATCTGGGTTTTTACGGCACCGATTTTAAAGACAAAAACTGTGACCTTTTTTTTACAGCGTGCTCGAAGTCGGTGTGGTAATGATGTACTTATTTGTCTTTTTTTTTTAGAATTTTATATTAGCTTAGACTTTATTAAAAAAGTAGAATGTTTTATGTTGAATAAATTATGGTTTTTTTTTTACGTGTAATAAATTTTTCAGTTTTTTTTATTGCTATTTAAAACTGTGTTCTTGTTCTGGCACTGCATTGATATTGAAGGCATGTTGGTACATATTTGAAATTTTCCAGTCAACTGTAGAGATCTATTTTCTATGTGCCTGCCAAATTTCATTAAAAAATATTCATGACCACATACCCTATTGTTCCACGCAGTTAAGGTATGTATTTCCACTTCCGTTACATATGTTAGGGGGAAGGGCGGTTTATGACAGTAGAGAATTCAGTATATTTGTTTTTTTTATTCATTATAATGATATATTTTATTAGAACTGTTATTTATATATTTACATTTCATTGAAATTCATTAGTAACGATACAAATAAGGCGAAAACGCTGAGGCTTTTAATATATATATATATATATATATATATATATATATATATATATATATATATATATATATATATATATATATATATATATATATATATATATATATATATTTATATATATAATTATTGTAAATATTGCAAAAAAAGCGCGACATTTTTTATGCATGTTTTATAAAATTTTATTATAAATTTTACTATTACGTTTTAATCATTAAAAATACTTTGTTTCTTTAATTCGAAACTTTTTTAGTTACGTTTTTTAATCATTTTGCACATTTCACTATGCAAAATCATGCGCAAATTAACAATGATTCTATTACAAAGCTGCCGTTAGCCGAACGCGAGTTTTATACGAAGGTTGCATTTTTCTTAAGCAATGCTTCATAAAAATAATGTTACTTAAATGAGCATAACTTTTTTTGTAATGATTCTTTTTTCATAAAGTTTTCACCATTTTATTACAAATTCAGAGCTCTTTCGAACCATATATAAAACTTGAATAAATAAATGGTTTGAAATTTTTACACACGTACCTAAAAATTAAGCTTAAAACCTGATTCTATTGTTGTTATCTTGATTAACTAAAAGGAAGTTGATGTGACTGGTTAGACGAGACCAAAGATTTTCGACGAATCCGACAGACTATAATAAAATTTTATTTCTATTGTTTAAAACAAAAGATTTGTAACAATGCGCATCGAGTATGGTTTGCAAAAAAAACAACAGGTTGCAATCCATCTCTTATAGGTCCATGATCCTAAGTATCTTCTAAGCCTACAATAATTAACTTAGTAAATTGTTTTCGAGGACAGTGTTCTATTACTGATAGGTCTCGATCTGGACGAGGTCTCAGTACGTACGCCTGAAAATATAGAAAATTTGCGGCGCAGCATTGAAGACAATCCAACTACATCGACTCGAAGACGTTCTCAAGAACTTGGAACCTCACGGAGTTTGGCAGCGGTTGAACATGTATCCATGCAAGGGCATTGGTTGGAGTAATATGGTGCAAATGCACGTATGGCTATAGCCACTGCAAATTTAATTGCGATGTTTCAAAAATAGAATTTCTCAAAATTCTGATTTTTTATGGCTTCCACGACCACCTGCTTTGATAGCAATATGCTTTTCCTCAAAGAAAAGGTTTACATAGGTAAGCCTTAAATTATCCAGCAACTTTTAGAAGCAAAGCAAACAGGAAGAAATTCGCTCCATCCCAGCCTCAAATGCTAAAAACTGCAATGGAAAATGCCTTAAAAAGAGCTCGTGTTTGCGAAGCTAATAATGAAGGCCATTAACGTGATATTTTTCATACATAATCAAAATAAAATTGTGATTTTAAATCTTTGTAAACAAAAAATTAATAAAGTATGTTAATTTATAAAAATTATTTTAAAATGATAAAGCGATTTAGGCGCGCCACCCTGTATTACCAACAAGTGATGTTAAAGATTTTTAATCGACTAGACTATGTAACTGTCGTACTGCATTTTTTAAATTTCTTAAAAGCTCTAACTGCTTAGCATTACCAACATGGCATCAACGAAATTGTATTCTAATGTATTACGAGCAAAGCATACTAATACCTTTTTACAGATTGTTTATTTACTCCGAATCAAACATAGAATGTGCTATCTTTCAAGTCATCTATATTGTTTACTATACTGCCATCTATACTGTTTGTAAAGTCATCTATACTGTTTGTCATCTATACTGTATCACTACTCTGGCCTTTACACTGCTGATAATATAATGACAGTTAAATGTTGTTACCAAACGTTTAGAATGTCACCAATATTGCTGTGTAGGTGGAGCAGTTCTCAAAAGTATCAAAATCCTTTTTAAGAATATAGGCATTGTTTAAATTACTTATGATAAGTATGGTGGTTACTTTTGAAGGTGTTTTAAAATCCAGCTTCATCTTTTGATCCAAGTTGAAAGTGTAGAAGTGTTTAAATTTAAAAGCACAAGTTCTACTTTAACAAGATTAAGTTAAATACAAAACAGAATCAAATCTACACTTACAACTGCATTAGTTATTTCCATTATTCAGTCTTTAGATTATTTCCATTATTCAATCTTTAAATTATAACACCATATTAGAGAGTAGCAATACCATCTGATTCTAAGAATTTTTCTTCTAAAGAAGAACCTTAAATGAACAGACGAGAACGATTACATCCCAAACGCTATTTAAGTCATTTTAAAATACTTAAGATTCAAGGTATTTTAATTTAGACCAATTCGTATAAATGCTCCTAATTGTTGAGATAGTTGTCCTATAAAAATTCCTTTATTCTTGCAAACTTTAATCCGACTAATTTTCTAATCTCCAATTGAAATAGTCAAGTCTCCGATTAAATAGTCAAGTCTCCAATTGAATAAATGTCAAGTAGTGTTCTAAGAATGGGGAAGTGGAGTCATGCAGGCTGCATGACTCCACGTTTGTTAAGAAATTTCTAGAACGTTCTTTAACTAGTAATACCCACTTTGTACCCCTTCTTTAATTAACATACTTTAGAGCTTTGATACATACAGCAAGCTGCTGGTATCCTCTAAGGAGGATACCAGCAGCTTGCTGTATGTATCAAATCTTTGAAATAGAACAGTCTGGTAAAGAAGTTGTCTAACAATCTAAATTTTCTAAGTTTCCTTTATAACAGAAAAAAAAACATGTTCGTTAAATTGTATAAAGAACAATGAATGTTCCCACAAGTTTGTTGTGAAACGGAATCTACAATGAATCAAGATAACCTGTCACGTATACTCATCCATCCATAAAAATAATTGAAAACAATTAAGTATCTAAAAGTCAATCATTAATTTTAGAAAACCTTTCCTGAAATAATTAAAACAACTATAAAACAGGTTATCTATTTTTGATATACTAAAGCCCTGTAAACAAAAAACAAAATTTCTTTGCTTGTTTTTTTTTTTTTTTTTTGTAGTTTTATACCATAATGTGATTTTATAATTATTACTGTAATAGTACAGTAATAACTATAAAATCGCTATAATAATGAATAAATTTTTGCCATTATTTTGTTCTAAGTTACTGGTGTACTAGATGTATTTTGATAGAATAACAACATTAATTTTTTTATGCACATACAAATCAAACAAGGCTGCTATTCAAAGTTACAGAATGTAAATTACACAAAGTTTAAATGAATTAGTACCAAAAAATTACCAAAAGGCTGTTAGATATCTTGCTGCAATTGCTAAAGAGGTTGATTGAGCCGAAGTTTTCGTCTCAAATTACAACCTAGAAAGCTATCGAACTTAAAATTTGCAATCGTTGTAATTAAATTAGTAATAGCTTAGTTTACTGTAAGCATTGCAATAAACTTTTTAGAATCAGAGTATGATGAGAACCACTGCATGAGAATCATTTGAGAATCATTTTGTAACTGATCCAGAACTTAGTAACTTTAGTAATAGAAGTTAGTGTGTACAGCTTGATTTTGTGAAGGTTTAAAAACCTATATTAAACTTGCAGCAAATCATCAAGTTCATGGTGTTGGTAGCAACTAAAAAAAGTATTCCAAAATATTTTAAACACCTTATCATCAATAAGTCTTGAGCATTTTTTTTCTAGCTGTACAGATTGTAAAGTTAAATCTTCATTCTTTGATGAAAAAGTCACTTCCGATAGGCTCCGTATTGGACGGAGCATTTGATTCAGAATGTTTAAACTTGAGATAGAACTAAATAATTCTAACCTCGCGAAATGTAGAACTGACTTTAAGGGATTTAATAAATAAAAATTATTTTTTCAATATTTAAAAAGTGAAGTGATGCCAACATATAAAACTAATCAGGCTGAGTCATACCTGTATCATGTTGCTTCTAAAAGAAAAGGATGATGCTTATCATCCTTTTCTTTTAGAGTTGAAACCATAAAAGTTTTCGGTTCTGTTGCTTTAGTGCAGTCTGTCAACTTTTGAATTTTTACATTTGTCAAGATTTTACATCGCCTTATGGTGAAGTTTACGGTTTTTTTTGTCGGTGAGAAACTTTTTTTAAAAACACATTTTTATCACGAATTAAATTATGATTTCTCATTTTGCAACGTGTCGGGATTTTAAAAATTGTTTGAAGAAAAAAAAAATATCTTTTTTTATCAACTCTGTTTCATTTTTGAGGTTTTCCTTCAAGGTAAATGCTTTTTTCTATTGTATACTTGTTGTTATTGCGTACTTGTTATTTCTTTTTGCACTCTCCTTTTAATATATCATGTGCTTTGTCCTTTCACTAGTTAGCAGCGTCAAAATCATCTTATGTATCCTTTTATTCTTTACTTACAGTATTCTTTCACTAATTGATTTTTTCCCCCAGTTACATAAACTGTAACAATTTATATGACGTTTTAACTCTCTAAAGCGTTTATGTTACAGCTCTTTCTTTCAATAAGTATTCTCTTTTGAGGTTGGGATTTTATTGGAAATAAGAGAACTTGGAATTATTTTGAATTTTACACTGGACGGTTTTTTGAGAACGGGAGTAAAAACAACTGGGTCCATATTTGAAACTTGACATCTAAGGGCGAAAACGAGACAGGAATATTTCATTCTTTCATTTACAGGAAATAAATTTTGGTTTTGTAGCAAAACTTTGTTATGTAACTTAAACTTTAAGAATAAAAATCTTCCCAAACGCAATCATGCGCAGCAAACTGTTTATATTTAATTTTTCTTTAATAAAAAAATATTTCACGTTTCTATGCTTTAACTTTGAAAGTTTTATAAATAATATATAGAGATTAAGTATAAAAAAAAAAAAAAAAAAAACTCTCCAGTGTCGCGACCAATAGAATTTAGAACTATATTCTATCAAGCCTGAGAAAGTGCCATTGGGTTATATGATTGTCAAAATGTTTAAGCATTTCCCGCCAGTGAATTTGTTCTTCGTTTTCTGATTTGTTTGTCTTTCCAATATATAAACGTCCTATGACACGCTTGGTGATATTACTTGTGATTGCACGAACACTTAGCAATATTCCCATGTGATTTTTTAAAGAATCGGGGGGATGTAGATCCATTACACCGTCACTTGGAACATTCCGCTTGTTTCGAAAAGATGGTGATCTATTTACAAATTTCGAACGGTACGAAAGCAACTCCTGAGTCGTATCTAGCTGAGAGTTCTGAAGAAAGCTGTCCTTATCAAGATCGCCTGACAATGCGTTAAAATCAAACGTTTGTTTATTTGTCAAAATATCTCTTGAGGAAGGAAATGAATTTGTTTTTTTACTTAAAAGGACTTTGTTATCCAAAAGGATGGAAATCTTCACATAAACCTCTAAGAAATAAATAATCAGCAGAATTTAAACTTGTTTTTCACGTTTAATAAAATTTTAACAAAATGGTTACTGAAAGATACCTTTGTAACTATAAAAAAATTCACCTTTGTCTTCTTTTGAGATTTGTAAGTTTCTTAATCTGCGTACATTAACAACCACTTTATCGGTTACGCAATCATAAAACAATGACACCAGAACTTCACCAATCAAACAACTTGGCTTAAAGGTCATTTTTAAAGAAATTTTTAAACAAAATTGTAGACCATATCAAATAAAATTTAACTTACAATTTTTAAAAATAAAATCTCTTTTCAAATACTCTACTTTAAACGCGTGCACGTACGCATACGCGCACTCATGCAAAATATGAAAAAACTAACCTGCTTTGTTAAAGACATTGAGATGTTGCCATGGATGAGGGGAGTGACTTCTCCACGAACTAGTATTGATTCGTAATCACGCAGCAAAACTCGTACAAAACCAATAATCCTGACTTCATGGCTGTATAAAAGATCTCTGACTGTAAATCGCAAGACGCCACCACTCAACATATTTACAGGTATTGGGAACGAAAATTCTTGGTCATACATCGGATGAGGAGCATCATCTGGATTAGAAGTAACCTCTGATTCATCATTGTCTTCTAATTGAATGGATACAGCTGGAAATTTAAAAACATCCTCTAAATCAGCAGAATGAATTTCTCTACCAGAAATAAGTGCAACAGTTAATATCTCTTCTGAAACAGAGTATTGCAGCGTCAATTCAATCAATCCAAAGCCTTCAGTATAAATATTTTCAGACTTAATTTTGCAGCTTTCAACATTCACTTGATCATCAGTGTTAATAATTTTTTTATCGTAAATTTTTGACGGATTTTTAAGCCAACCTAAAAACCGGTCTTTGTTTTGATTTAAAGACTTTTCAACAGATGGAGAGCGCTCTTGGCGGTAGGGAAGAAGTATTTCTTTATCATTCTCAAACTCTGACGTTAGATGATCATCCATTGACTCATCGTAGACCAGCTTTTGGCGTTTTAAAGGCAACGGCTTTGGAGGAACAAGATTCACCTTGACATAAGAGTTCGAAGGAGGTTGGATAGGATTTCGCATTGTACCGATAACTTTACTGTCCCCATGTTCGCGTATTGTATATTTACGCAACAAAGCACGAGTTCTACTTTTCGTGCGTCTTCTCTTATAAAGTAACACAACAGCGACAAGAACCCCTCCGAAAATCAAAGCAAGGAGAACCAATAACCCAATTACTGGGGCCCCTAAATAACGCAATAAGTATAAATGTAGTTTAAGAACAATACGAGTTTAATCACATTAATCCGTAGAGATATAGACCAAAGGGCAATTAGAAAAGTAATTTTCGACCAAATTTTAAGCAAAAAGTTGTCTTTTTTGAAAATATTATGCTATACAAATTTTTATCAGCAAAAATCAAATCTTCGCGACTTTCGTAGAATTTTATTTTAAAAAACTATTTGAGGGGATTTTTATTGGAAGGTTTTCATTCTTGAAACTGTTGAATTACTAACTTCATACCGATCATACTGTGAACTCCTAAAATGTTCAGACATGCGCTTTTGCAACCTTTCTCGAGCCTCGATATTTAATTATTAAAATAGGTTTTGCGAGAAGACTATCGAAGTTTAGAAATGTATAATAACTATTTAAAAAAAAAAATCAAATATAAAATAACCCACGTTTAAACTGTACAACGTTTACACTTAAAATCTTTTTTTTTTTTGAAAACAGATATCAAAAGATAAACACGAATGACGGGTTTGGATTCAGCGAAAACTAACCACCATTAATACAAATAACACTGCTAAATGCTCAAATTTCAAGATGTATCAACCACGCGCATTTTCCTCTTTTATTCAAGTAAATATTAAAAAGGAAATTAGTAAAAAGGTTTAAACCAGTTTAAACATACTCCGCTTAGCTAAAACACACCTACTAATGGTAGATTGCAGCTTACCAATGTGTGGCATAGCAGAAGAACTTATCGTAACGCCACTTCTCAGTTTGCTAATGTCAAACAAAAAAACGGAATGTTCGTAACGACCTGAAAAAGTCTTTCATTGCTTCAAAAACAAACCTGTAGATGTTATCCGCACGTGGATTAAAAGTGTTTCTTCGAAAAAACGAGCAACAAAATAAAAATGTGTATGCGTCCTTTAGGATGCTTGTTGGTTTTAAAGAAATCTTTAAAGCATATTTGTCGATTAATGCCTTTTACAAAGAGACGCACGAGAGAATGAACTAAAATAATCTTCAGTTGTTACAAATGCCTTATTTAATAGCATGCAATATAAATACTGTTTTCTGACGAGTTTTACAAATTTCTGACAAAGAACTTAATTTATTAGAAAGATTGACAACTTTTTGAAATTACTAAGTTGTAACTACGCGGTAGTCGATTCGAAAGCACTTCAAAAGTAACTTATTAAATTACAGATGAAAATAACTGCTAAATCACTTTTAATTCGTATAACATGTTGGTCATTCCCACAAAATTACTCTCCGTCGAATAAAATTGCTTTAACTAAATGCACGACTTAAAATAATGGATCATTTTATTGTAACCCTGTTTCTTTCCATTCTATTATGGAATTGATAAAAGGACAGGATATTTGTTATAGAGCTTTATGCAATCAAATTCTTCGGCAATTAGATCGCTTGTAGTTAATAACTTTCAACGTAATGAGATCTTTATTAAAAACAAATTTAATTAATCTCTGCGAGCGGTCTTTGCATCCTCAAAAAAACATGAAACATAGTTTATACCGTAGAAACGTGTAAACCATAGCAACTACAAGGGTAGGCGGATAATTTACTTGATCAATTTTGTGTCATTTTTTATTACACTCATAAAAACTCATATTTCTATGCATTTTTAGAAAAAAATTTTTTTTTGGGGGAACTTACTTATAGGTTTACAGCTGAGAAAAAAAAAAAAAATTCACTGATTTACGTAAACCGAAATGTGTTCGGAAACAAACTGTTTCACCATCCGCCGTTGATATACAGTTATTGAACAGAAGGGTATTTTATTAAAACTTTTTAAGGAAATCTTCAATCGCACGGAAGCGCTTATTTAAAAATCAACGAATCACGTGACAGTATACAAAAGTAATACGTGAATTATGCAAGGATATCTTATCAGGAAATCTTGAAAAATATCGACAATGATTTAAGAACTAGAGCACGATTAACTAAATCAACGTAAGAGGTCTATAGGTGCATTTAAAAAACAATCAGCCAACTTTAACACAAAAACAGATTAACTGATAAAATCTGACTTACAAGACAAACAAAAATTAAAATCAAATAAAAAAGTAGCATATTTACAGAATCAAAAATACCTTGTAAAACGTGAAAAGGCATAAAATGATTTGCGCTTTGTTGTTGTCTTATTGCCCCAAAGTTTGAACAAAATAAAATAGTACAGAAATCTTGATAGGAACCCGGAAATCCAGCTTGCTAAGCTTCACCATTCGATAGGCTATAATGACTGAAGTGATTATTTTGAAAATCGCAAAATACAAAACAAACAATTCAAAATGATAGCTTCTTTTGCACGACGAAAAAATTTCAATACTTCAACTGAAACTAATAAGCGAGTTTAACAAACAGTTTAATATTTTTTTTGTAAATGTTTTTTTTTTTTTAATCGTAGAAAAAAATACGAACAGATTTTTAATCAGAAGAACGCAAGTTTGAACTATTCATAGATTTAATTGGTTTAAAAGTCCAAATGAAATGACAAAAGCAA
This sequence comes from Hydra viridissima, assembly GCF_058129835.1. Taxonomy (NCBI): domain Eukaryota; kingdom Metazoa; phylum Cnidaria; class Hydrozoa; order Anthoathecata; family Hydridae; genus Hydra; species Hydra viridissima. Next base: position 20,975,458 of record NW_028324301.1, on the reverse strand, counting down.
TCAAAGAGGCAGTTATTGACATAGTCGTGTTTGAAGTACTTAATATTAACAACGTAATACTCACGACCAAATCACTTCAAACAAAATTTTGAAACAAAGAACACAAGCTGTGCATACAGAATGATCTTATTAACGATAAAATTTTGTCATAATAAATAAGTACAAGTTAACTATGAAAAAACTTTAAAAAAAACAAAAAGAAAAGAAAATAACGGTTTTGTAAAAGATCCAGCCACTTTCATTTATTTTCAATACTTTCGACGATGTCTTTAAGACTCTAAAACAAAAGACTTTTACTTTACAAAATAAAAATACAATATTAAAATATGTTAATATAAATAATATAATAATATGAATATAAGTTTGATGTATTTATTGCAAGTTGTTGCCAATGATTGATTTAAGAATACAAAAGTATTCTTTTATATTAACCAAAGTTTTAATGAAAAATCTTTACATTTCCCACCCACCAAACTCTCAGAACAAAATAAACCAGTATCAAAATATTATCTCACAAAAATATTTTTCTTTTAAATTTCTAATTGCATAAACTAAACTAAAATGAAAAAAGAAAGCATCAAGATATTATGTTCAAATTACTAAAAAGTAAAACTAAATTTCCCCTACTTTAAGAACTAGACTTCTGTCTTCAGTTTTCAGATTTTGAATAATGCAATGTTTGAGCCGTGCATAGAGACGTTCAAGTCGATCAATATTCCAATACTTGGTTCCATCGACAAGTTGCGTTAACAGTGAAGTAGAATCTCGTAATAGTTCTGGAGAGAAAGAAAAAAAAAAAAAAAAAAAACTCAAAAGAACTCTTTTTGAACCCCTCTAATAAAAAGAACCAAAAAAATAGACGAAATCGCACCAGTGACTTGTGTGTTAGACTTTTTCTCATTTCGAAATGGTTCTGGAACTGAAGTTAGGGACTCATTTATTTCACCACCAATCGATTGTTGCGATTTTGTTTGTTTGGCAGGAGAGTTTACTTCTCGTTCTGATTCTTTATCGAAAGACTTTTTAGTTTGAAATTTTCTTTTTCTTCCTTCCAGCATGTTGAGCGTATTTAAATCAACATCTATTCCATCATTGAGGCCTCGAACACGATGACTAAACCTTGTTCCGGCAACATCAGGAATAGAGTTCTTGTCAGGCGTATCGTTTATATCTGATACAGACTGGTTGCTAACATTATTGCTTGATCTTTTGTATTGAGGCATGACTTTCATAAAGGCAGGGCCATTTGATTTAACTCCTAAAATATACAAAATGTCAGCAATCTAAAATTTATTGTTAAAATATTTTTTTAAACCTTCAAAGTTAAACGAAAGAAAGACTTAAAAACAATGACAAGTCTGAGTCCTAGATTACTTTACCTCGTTTTTTTCTCGATTCACTGATTTCAAGACATAGCTAAGATGATAAATATTAAAGATACATAAGTGAAAAAATATAAATAAACAGAGACTGTAATTGAAGTTCCACTAAAACTAATTAACTCTTACAACTATTCCTAGATATTCAAAGATAATGCTAGTATCTTTGTATACTAAGTTTGCTCAAAAAATATCTATCTTCTTATTATGACTCTAACTAATCTGTGTACCTACATTAAGTAGTTTAAACTTCTGTTTGAGTTATAACACTTGAAAACAAAAGTGCTTCATTTTGCCCTGCATTAGCCTATACAGTATTTACATACCTTCTCAAACTCTGGATCTAAGTCTGCATATATAAGAGCATTAGCTACATCTTTCATTTCACATGCTCGGTTCCGGAGCAACTTGTCAAATTGATCCTTGTCAGGATTGTATTCTAAACAATTGTTCATGATTAAATCAATGTCTTTTAAATAATGAGAACAGGATTCATAATAATGAGAATTGATTCGAGTCATCACAGTGGAGAGATCCATTGGTTCTTTGACCACCTGAAGGTAGTCATTAACCTAAATGATATAGAAAAAACTTGGTATTGAAATTGAATTTAACAGAGATTTTCCTTTATAATTTTAAGAAACTATATTGAAAGTCAATTAAAGCACAGTTATCAAATGTTATCAACCACAATTTTAAAGACCCTTGTTTTTAAAATGTTTCAACACTTTTTGAAAGTTATCAATGTTATTATTTTAAAAACCCACAATTATATTTAGTTTAGAAGATTCTTTTTAATTTCTTTAAATTGCAAATTTGTTCTAAAGGAGCTCTAAAAAAAAATTCTGATCATTTAAAGTAAAAGGTTAAAATAGAAGACATTTTAAACTTATGCAAGCAATTAACTGAATGCTGCATAGATTTATGCTCATTACAAATTTTTAGTGGATTTTAAACTGAAATTTAAGTAGTTTTAGGTTAAACAAAAGAAAAGAAAAAAGCAAAAAAAAAAAAAAAAAAACCTCTTCTAAATCAACTGGCTTTGAAAACTCTTTAAATTTTCTATCTGCCAAAAGCTTCCACGTAACTTGTCTAAGAAATACTCTCAACTCACGCAGTGTGGCCTCCTCCGTTTCTTGCAGAAGCATTGCTTCATTTGCTGAAAGTTCTCTGGGTTTAGGAGGAGTGGCTTCTAATAACACTTCTTTGTGAACTTCTGAAACAAATAAAACGGTTTACTACTTTGGTACTTCAATTCTTGAAAACCAATAAATTGATTTATATACCAGATCAGATTTGATTTAAAAAATGCAATTGCATACCTTTTTTTATAGATTTCTTAACAGATTTCTTTAAAGCGTATAGTAAAAATGTATCTTTGAAATAATCATATCTTTCTGAGTCAGAAGGAAATGTAACATGAAATGTCTATAAAAAATTTTTTTGTTTAAAATAACAATTTAATTATAATTCAAGTAACAGGCAACTGAAAATCTAAAAGTAGTAATATTTATAAACCAAGTAATATTACTTATGAAACAAAAACATTTCAGGGATGGTAATTGATTAAATCTTTAACTAACCTTTTTTTTTTTTTATTACAAACTGATTAATTCAACTAGTTAATGAAATAAGTTAATTTATCCTAATTTTAACAAGGATAACTTATAAGCTCTACAAATATTTTAAACAGCCAAGTTTTGACTCCTAATTTAAAAAACAAAAGGGAGCTCAACAACAACAACAACAACAACAAAACAAAAAAACAAAAAAAAAGTAGAAAAAACAGCTGAATAAGTCTTTGCTTAACTGCGGTAAATAATTATCCAGGCCCAAGAGCTAAATAACTTATGTGAAAGGCAAATTACCAAGACAATTTTTATGAAACCTATGAGCTGATTAATAAGATCAACTAAGGAACTAAGGAAGCGCACAAAATAAAAATAAAAAAACAATTTTTGAATTCAACAACTAAATTCTAATTTTCTTCATTTCTTTAAATTATATAAATTACACATTTGTATGTCATTTGTGTAAATCTCTTATTGAATGTTACAGTATGTCATCTTTTGAATAACAAAGGGACGAATATAGAGTATCTACCACAAAACAAATGAAATGTTTAATTGTTTTCAAATTTTATCCAAAAAGTAAATCATTTGTAATTAAGCTTTCTTGTATGTTAATGCACATAAATGTATTAGAATAAAACTTATTTTTGTTATTTTAGTTGAGCAATTTTTAACAAAAAACTTACAGAAAAATGACAAGAAATAAATATTGCATGGAATTATTTGTCCATCCAGTGCATATGAGATCACTTATGAACTTGATAATTCCCCAGATATATGGTAAGAAGATGCATCACACTGTGGACCAGAGTGATTGCCAGGTTGTTCCCCAGGTCTGATTTTTCTTTTTCAATAATCAGGTATACATTAGTAGACACCATTTATGAAACTAAAAACTTCTGAGAGGTTGGACAAAGTCAAAAAATCTTTCGTCTAATTCTATTAACATTTTTAACCATTAAAATGTTAATAGAAATAGACAAAAACTTGGTTGAAAATCTGCAAAATCAAAAAAATTGTTTATACAATTGTGGACTGTTTACATAAAACGTGTACTACTTGTCTTACACAGTTCGGTAAAAAGTCAACTTAAATTCAAAAGATCACTCCTGCAATTAAAACAAAGACAAAAACTTTCCTCTAGAACTAGTCTAGGTTAAAAATAACCAATTATCCCGATTACTTGTAACATTTGGCACAGAAACCTTTAAGACCTCAGCATTAACAACATGGAGTGTACCTGGAGAACTGGATAGAGAAGATATCGTAGGTAAAATTCATGTTAATTTACGTTTTGTTGTTTTTATTATTTATTATTACTTTCTAGTTAATACTTTGTTTTATTTTACAAACACATTTTCTTAACAAAAATATGGAATTGAGAAAACTGAATGCTTTTTAATAATACACATTTTATTAAAAAACTTTCAGCTTTCTCAATGTATTAAAATGCAAGTATATAACAAAGCTCATCACACTTAAATGTACGTTTAAGTATACATACATTATGGCATTTAAGAATAAAATGTATATGCATATAAGTTAGGTAGTTGCACCAAAAAAGCTTTATTTTAATCTATTACCAATAAATGTGTAATAAAATGAAAGTGGATGAAAAATGCTTTCCAACAACACCAAATTTATGATGCTGGCATTATTGGTTTAAAAGTTATTGAGATTTTTAGTTTGTCTGAAGTGCCTTGACATCCTATGGACTTTATATAGAGAAATAAAAAAAAAAGTGAAGCAATTTTCTTTCAAATGTAAATATTTCAAAAAGTATTATGAATACATTAACAAAAGTATATACCAAAATGAGCAGTTTCAAAAGAGGAATTTATTTGTACTAGTTGCAATGAAATATGAAATGAAATAAAGAAATTATTATCCATAAATTATGCAAATTACAAAAAAACGTTTGATGATTTTTTTTAAATAAATATGAATATTTCATAAGTTTTTAAGATTACATGTAGGGAAAAACACATCAAAATGAACAGTTTCAAGAGATGAATTTGAACTTATAAGTAGCAAAGGAACATGAAAATTTTTTTTTTACATAAACAATAACAGTTAACTAAACTTCAAAAAGTAGTTCGCCAAGTATCATGTCAGCAATAATTGACTCAATAAACATGTCAAAATCCTCTGATGAGTCCTCCTTGAAACCCCAGTAAGATGTAACATACACAGTTCTCTTGTCTTTTTGCCTTTCTGTTAGTATTTGTCCATAAAAAATTTTGTCCTGTCCATTGTCTAGTTCCCATTTATGATTAAACAAATGATTAGCCATACTTTGATTGCTTAACATTTTTTCAAGAAAAGGTTTCTGGTTTGGGGCAACTTTTATAAACATTTCATTACCAACAGAGGCATTATTTAGCAAGACTTTTTTAATGTCTTATTCCAGTTTCTTCCTGGATGTATTGTTAGCCTTTTGAGATGCTTCAATCCGTCTTGTTTTAATGTTATCGTCTATCCCTTTACTTTCAAGCACTCCTGCTTTTTGGATCTGTGATCCTCTAGTGATAGAAAATTGTATTAGGTTTCTTTGAATATCTTCTTGTTTGGATTCAATCCACTGAAGAGTGTGATTTAGTTTTGCTTTAACTTTTGAATCTAGATACCCAATAGTGGCATTGGGGGCTTTTCTAAGTAGACAGTCTGTCATGCCAAGAGCACGTTCTGCATGCATATTGTTGGCAGGTGCTGATAGTGTGTCCTTCAATATTTTCTCAGTAGGGTTAGATAGAACCCAGATATATAATTGTGTAACTGTCTATGAATAACACACTCAATTGAACTCAGAAGAGTTGATGTTGATGTTATTTTGTTGAGGAGCGTTATATTGTTGACTAAACTGATTGTAATACAATTTTAAACTAATATAGAAAAACGAATTTGCTAGGTGTATGGTTAAAAATTAGATATGTACGGTCAATAGATAAATTTTAATTAAAAAAACAAAACTTACCTTATTTCAAAGGGAAAAAACTCCAAAATGGCTACGGATACACAAAAATAAAATTTTACTGATGCTTAGAGATCCTCTTGTTGGTAAAATGAAACAAACAATTTGACTGAAAATGGCTGATTTATCAAACAATGCTTGAAGCACTGACGTGCCAAAAAAGCATTTTGTAAAAACGGAACAGAAAATGGACGCAAATGTCAAATCCAATATAGCGGACTATGGCGGACTATGCGAGTCACTAATATAAGTGTATTGTATAACTTATACAATAAATATATATATATATACATTATATACATTATACACATTATATATATACATGTAAACTATACTCAAATGCCTCAATATATGCCATACTTACACTATAAATATATGTATATACATTTAACTTAAATTGTTAAATGTATATACCTATACACAACTTGAAATGTGTACACAATTTGAAACATATACACAACTTGAAACATATATACAACTTGAAACGTATACAAAATTTGAAATGTTTACTTAAAGTGTAAACTAAAACTCTTCTTGAGGAGTTAGTTCCTGTTCCTGAGCTCCATGTTAAAATGGGAATAGAAAGAAAACTTGCAGTACTTCTGCTAAGCGTATGGCCCTGGTTTGAAAAGTGGTTACACTCAAATAAAATCATGTTTTGAGGATACCAAGACGTAGGATTTAATGGAAACAATTCAAGCAAATTCCTGAAGTTAGTGGATATACTTCAGAGAGATATTATAAATAATGGAAAGTATGACTTATTACCAATTGTAAACTGTCTTAGAAAGTTTAAATGTCTTCAAGTAGAAGCATTTGGTATAGTAGCAGGGGATAATATTAAAACTGCTGTTCTGGAGTTTAAAAAGTCCTATGCAGATATGTACATGACACATTTGAGGGTATCAAGCTTCAGTGTTACATGAAAAGTTCACATAATAGTACGTCATATACTTCATTTTCTTCATTCTACCAACTCCCGCCTAGGAGTCTACCATGAACAAACTGGAGAAGCTATTCATCATGAGTTCAAAAAAAAAAGGAATAGATAAAAGGGAAGAGTTAACTGTATAAATTATGCAAAATGGATAAAATCCAGTGTTGCTGAATTTACATAAAAAGAAAAAAAAAAAAAAAAAAAAAAGAAAAGATAATTCAATTTTTATAATTTAAAGTAAATATTGTAAAGTATACTATTTTTAGCATTCAGACTTTTAATATAACTAATAAACATAAAGATTTCTTATTTTATGCTTTAATTTTTATAGGATAAATTATGGCTGTTTTTTGAATTTTTTTGTTTTTAAAATTTTTCAAAAATCCCAACCTCAGAAGTTCTAAATGTTATAAATGGTATCTACTAATATATACCCAACTACTGAAAAAGAAAAATCTGAAAAGACCTGAGGAATAACTTAACCTGGTAGAAACTCTGGTCCACAGTGATGGGAAAATATGACTTGGCAATCTATTTATCAACTAACTAATGATCCTAAGGTACAGTCAAATCAATCAAAGCTATCTTTCTCAACCAAAAAACAATTTTTTGCTGTGGCCTGCTAAATCAACTGAGTTAAATCCTATTGAAATCTATGGAAACAGTGCGACAAGAGTGTTAACAGTGCTCGGCTATATAGGATGCTCAGAAGTACCAGTCAATTGTTCCAACAAATTGAAGTAGTTTGAAATATGATTCCACAAAAAAAAAAAAAAAAAAAATTACCCAACATCAAAATGGCTGCCTATAAATAATTAAAAATAAATGTTAGATTACCAACTACTAATTGAAAGACTAAAATGTTAATGGCTTCCTTTGCTTTGTGCACTTTTTTTTTTTTGATAATTTTTTTTTAAGTTTTGTAGGACAGTGATCAACTAATGCATCATTTTTAAAGTGCAAATCTACAACTTCAAATTAAAAAACAAAAAACTTCAAACTTAGAAATTTTAATTATCAACAATTTCTATTCAGATCTTATCATGAAGAACTGTAAAAAACCTTTTTAAAAATTCAAATTATATTTTGTAATCTTTGATAGATTAATCTTTTAGGGAAATTTTTAAATGAATTAAACATTACTTCAAAACAGAGTTTGGTGATTTCTACCTGTGTTTCTTTTGAAAAAATATTTTGAATCTCCTCTGGCAAGTTGTACCAATTTGTTTCAGCCGTCGACAACAAAAGTATAGGAAGATCAGCAGGTGTATCATTTAACAAAGTCAAAAATGTGGCACAAGCTACATCTGACATTGCACTGAACCAAGCATCTATATGAGGTAGATAGATAATACTTGGCACAGATTTTCTAGCCTCAAGAAAAATCTGTTTAAAAAGAAAAAAATTGAATTGAAAAAAAGCAGACTAATGTTTAAAAAAATAAGGATAAGCAAAAATGTAGGAAAAGTTTTAAAAACTAACTTGTGAAAGTGCTTCTTCAGGAGTGCGTGATGAATTGCCAGCAATTGAAGGAAGGTCAATATTGAATGAACTCAAATGCTCCATTGAGTGCAATAACGCAGGACATATATAAGATGATTGCCCATTGCCTGCATGGCCATACACAAGCAAACGAGATCTAAAAAATAGAACAAGGATAAAGAACTCTTCATAAATAATTTACACCTATAAGTTTTTTGAGCGTCTTTCTTTTTCCTTATTTTTTTTATGCATGTATTTTATGCATGCTTCCCTATTAAGTGAAATTAGATACATGTAAGGTAGCACCAATTTGCATTTCAACATATAAAAACTTTATATGAAACTTATATAAAACTTTCTATAGATTAGGGATAAGGAGTTGCATAGCTTTGCCATTAAAAAAAAAATAACATTATTAAAAAGTTCAATTAAATTTTTTTTTTTAAAAAAAAACTTTTATCATTGTTTGTTTTTTTTTTATTAACTTTTTTTTTTTATTAACTTCTAACTGTTTTATTAGATACTAATTTAAAAAAAAACTCAAGCTTTTCAGCTGTATATAAGTATCAACATTTGATTTTTCAGTTTTTAATAAACAATAACAAGAAATAAATAACTTCTGTACCAGGCTTTTAAAACAAATCAAACTTTCTGATGTTTATTAAAAAAGAGCAAATTTCTGCAATTAAAACAGCTAAACTTTTGGTGAGACAAGTTTGTTTTTATACATTAATTTGTTATTATAACTTGTTATAACAATAATTTTAACGGTTTTAGTCAAATAGCAATTTTGTACAATTTATTGAAACGATGAAACAAAGTAACAAGGTATTCAAGGTATCTTAGTTTTTTTCTGGAATCTTATCGTATTACTTTTTTTTTATTATTATTCTAAACATACTCAAAAATCCTTTTATAAAAATGTAATTTTTTAGTGATGAATCTGTAAGTAAAAACTTTACAAAAGATGAAAATTGAACTTTTTCAAAAAGTCACCCATTTTGAAATTCACCCATTTGAAAGTCACCCATTTTGAAAGCTTTGAAAAAACTTTTTTTAAACAACATTTAGACTTTATAAAGTCTAAATTTTTAAAAAATCAAAAAAAACTTGACTTTTTTCAAAAAATGCCATATCAACTTTTTAAAAAGTCAAAACTTCAAAAATGTTCAACTTTTTATAAAATTTGGAACTTAAAGAAAGCGAACATTTTTAAAGGCAAAAAGAGGAATATAACTCTGTAAATGTACATGATGCAAAATGAACTAATAATAACTAAATTTACAAAAAAATTACATATCATACAAGTTTAAATCTGAGAAGATTAAATTGTATACTTAAAAATTTTAAAAATCAAATTATTTTGATATCAAGATTGTTGCTGTGTAGCAAATTGCTCTATGAATCATAAGCAAATCTAGAATCAGCTCAACAAGAGTTCTTAAGAGAGTTTTGTGTTCCATAGAAATTAATCTAGGATGGAGAATATCTAAGTTTAAAGCTACTTTTTTGAACAGTATAAACTTTTGAGTTTTTACAGGTACAACTTCTTGATTATTGAGTTGGACGGATTTTTCAATTTTGTTTAAAAAAACATGTCACTTATCTGAAAAGGAATGAAACTTAGGCTTATTAAAAACTTTATAAACTTTAGTTTTATAAAAAAGGTTTTCAGGTATTAAAGATTAGCTAGTTTATTAGGGTCAAACGATTTATCAGGTTAATAAAAACTAAAGATTATTAAGACCTTAAGGTCTAATGATTATTTAAGCGCTTAAGTTTGAAGGATTAATTACATTTGAAACACTGCATTTGTATTTACAAAATATTTTGCCTCTTACTTGTATGATACTTTTTTGTTTAAAAGCATGTAATTGCTAGAAGATTCATTTGTTATCTGAGATGTGCGTTGATTACAAGTTGAATGTTCAAATATATCTTCATTTTCACTGCAACTGCTCTCATCAGAATCTGCTGGTAAAAGTAAAAAATTTATGTATAAATTTGTATAGTTAATTAATTATAGTAATTTGTATAGTAAAGTTCTAGTTTTGCAAAACAAAATGATTTATGCATTAATTTAAGCCATCTAAAAACAAACATGTGAAAAATTACATAAATATAAATTATATAAAAGTATTAAACAAAAAAAACTTAAAAGTTTTAACTTGCATTGATAAAAAAAGATTTTAACCATTATTATGCATTCCTGCAGGAAAGATATTGTTTAAAAGTTCCAAAATTTTCGTTACGCAGTTGTTTAGTAACAGCTTTACTTCTAAAGGAAGTGCCCTTGATAATAAAAGTGAGGATCTTGAAGATGCAGGAGTTATACGTTTCATTGCATTTTTAAAGTCAATTGATGATATTTTTATCTCCTTAGTATTCAGGACAAGTTTTTTGTTTGTCTCGTAGATCTGAGGATACCGTCTACGAAGGGCCAACAGGGCAGCCTCAGTACATAATCCTTTAATATCTGCACCACAATATCCAACACACTTCTCTGCTAATTCTCTAATAAATTCTGGAGACAATTTTGGCTGCCATTCAGAAGTATGAATAGTAAGAATTTTCTCCCTGGCCTAAATGAAATTTAAAAAAAAAAGAGCTTTTCAAACCTTTTCTTGTTTGAATGAAATGGTTAGATTCTCTGAAACTTTTATCTACTTTTAGTTAGAATCATAACACAAGGCTAAAATGTTTAAGAATCAAACAAACACTAATTATATTCATATTTTTTTTAAACTAAAGATGTATAATGGTGTGTACTAATGAAATTTAATATAAAGTGCACAAAGAATTAAAAAGGATAATCTTTGCACATCACCAAATGTGCATATCACTAAATGCCTAAATGCAGCCACTATTAAAGCAATTAGTAACTGCATTTTGTGTATTAAAAAGACAGAATTATAGAATAACTCTGTTTTTGATTTTTTAATTTTGAAAAAAGAACACAAAAAATAAAAAATTGTAATAGTTTTTAATGATTTTTCTTTTAAGTAAAGAGTGGATTAAAAAGGTATTTTTGATGAAACATTTAAAACAACAATTCATATGCTGAAGATTTTAAACTGCTTTATGGACAATAATATTTCAGAAACATTAAAATCAATACTTAGATGATAGTTTTATTTTGCTGGGTCTTTTTTGTGATAAGCTTTAAAATAATTTACTTTAACATTTTTTATGAACCACTCATGAAATAAAATACTTAAACAAATAACTAAACTTTTAATGAACATCTAGTATACCTAAACTCTACTTACAAATTTGTCAGGAAGCCCAAACAGAAATTCTCTATCAAATCGACCAGGCCTTCTGAGTGCAGGATCAATAGAATCCAATCGATTTGTTGCACCAATTATAACAATTTCTCCTCGAGCATCAAGCCCATCCATAAGAGCAAGAAGTGTAGATACAATTGAACTATGGATTTGATCCTGACGAGTAGAACGCACCGGTGCAATTCCATCAATTTCATCAAAAAATATTATAGATGGCCTCATAGTATACGCCTAATTTTAAAATGTGACATGCTGATTTTAATTTTGAAATAAAACTTTTGAATTAATTTCAGTTTTTTTATTATCTGTTTATAAGAATTGTTGTAGCAAAAAAAAAAACTCTTCTTTTAAAGAAAATGTACCTGATCAAACAGTAATCTCAGTTGGCGCTCAGATTCCCCAACCCACTTGCTTAAACAGTCTGCTCCCTTACGCATGAAAAAAGCAACTTTCTGACCATCTCGACTGCATTCATTAGCTAATGCACGAGCAACCAATGTTTTCCCAGTCCCTTGAGAAAAAAATTTTTTAGACAATTATTCGAAAGTATTAACAACTAATTGATGCGTAGCCATGAGAAAAAAAGCTGAAGCACATAAATAAAAATAAGTTGTAAAGTAAAATATCTTAAAAGAACTTTTTTTTTTTATTGTTAATCAAGTCATCACTGGTTTAATTTGATAAGAGTTTTTAAAATAACAAGAATTAAAATAACATTATGCATAAACTGACTTAAACTTTATACTTGTAAAGAAGTTAAAAATGAAGTTTTTTAAAAATTGAAGAGAACTTTTGTTTAAAAGTTAAATGAAAATTGACTTTGTAATAAAAGTTTTTAGTAAACAAAGGTTATATACAATGGTTACGCTGTTTATTTCTAGACAAAAAAAAAATAAAACAATACCTGCCTAAAAAAAGCTAACATAGAAAAAGGTTCAAGAAAAGTAAGTGCATACCTGGTGGACCATAAAATAACACTCCTCTTGGAGGAGTAATGTTGAATTTAGCAAACACTTCAGGATATAGCAAAGGAAATACAATCATTTCCTTTAATGATCGAATATGTTTATCTAGGCCACCTATGTCAGCAAATGAAGTCTAAATTCAAAATACACTTTTATCATTTAAATGATAGAAGAAAGTTTATTATAACTCAAATTACCTTGGAGGTTTAATTTAAGGATTGCAAAGTATAATTGTAACAAAACTGTTTACACTTTTTTCAAATGCTATTTCTAGATTTTTGTTTAGCTTTTAAAATTATGGTTATCCTGAAGCAGTATGGAGCATTTCATAAAAATTTTTTTAAAAAGTCAAGAGAAATCTATTATTTAGAAATTTATTAATTTGTTTCTTTTAAAAAACAACTAATCAATAAATATCAAGAGTATACATAAAAATTGTTAATGCAGTACAAAATGTGGTTTTAAAGAAGATAAGTAAATTAAACCAAAAAACACGAGACTTACGCACAATGATTTAAAGCATCAGAAAAAAGAGAGAACCTTTTCGCTTGATTATCTGATTTGTATTATAAAAAAATTTTTATTGAAAATTTTAAAAAATTTAACATCTTCAGGTGACTTTTCAAGATTTCAATTAAAATAACTTCTTATAAGGAGCACCAACCTTGATATTACAATACAGAACTTTTAATGTGTATAATCTATCATCTTAAAAAGTTTAACAGCCTGAGGTTATTTTTCTCGTAAAATTGACCATATTGATTTAATGTTGTTTAAATATTCTCTTACTATGTTTTTCTTAACTTTTATTGCATAAACATTTACATTTAAAAAAAAAAAATTTGTATACAATAGTGGCAAGTGTTATGGGCTAACTCTGGAGGTAAAGTGTCTGATTTTGCAGTACTTCTTTAACTTCATTTAGAATTGCAAAAGAAGCTGTATCTGTTGCAGGAAAACAGATAAGTACATTTCATTTTTTAAATCTTCTTCATTACCTATCTTTCTCCGATTTGATGGAAAGATATTTAAGGAATTCACAATTGGAAAAAAGTTTCATCATGGTAGAATTGCTGTATCCATCAGGATGGACATACAGAGTTTCTTAGGATTCCTTACTTCTTAACTCTAATGTAGGAAACTGTGCAATCGCAGAACTTGTTTAAGTAATTTGATATTTCTGAAAAGTTACCATTTCTTAAGTTACATTGGTAACAAAAAAATTTGATTAGCCGCATGCAGGACACATCTAGGAAATACATGTTGTTTACTGCTACAACATTTATTCAAGCAGTAAAACTAATAGACTAGGCAGCTCTTTGGTTAAGAAGCTTAAGATTGTGTAGAACTCTTTAGGTCAAAACTTAACTGCTTGTTTTTAATAAAATAAAGATAGCAGATATTTTTGATAGCTGGATGCAGGAACAGTTCAAGAAACCCTTGGAATTTTCTCAAAACATTATTAAGATGGAAATAATGAAGGTGCATAGTATTAACTAGTAAATAATAAATACACTACTCAAAAAATAACATTATTGAGAAAGGATACAGGTCTGATTATCTGATGACAAACCAAACAGACTCAAAAAGCCTGGGCCTGTGCATCATACCAGATATATGGTGAAATGAATATATTTTCTAAAGATGTATCTCTTGACAACTCAACCAAAAAAATGGTTAAAAAAGGGTTTAAAAAACAGACTTTTGGTTCTTTATGGGGATTGATGGAGTGTTCCAATCATAAAACAAAATTATTTATATAGTTATATCAAGGTTAGGTCACCTTATAAGAAGTAATGTTAATTGAAATTATGAAGTCTTTTTTTTTAAACACTTTAATGTATATTAGGTAAAAAAAAAAAAAGTAAACAAGAAATATTGTGGACTTATTTGATGTGATCAGAAATGAAATTGGCGATGTTCATGTTAAGCTGCAAGTTTAAAAAAATATATCACTTTTGAACACAATGAAATAGTAAATGCTAAACGTGTCTTCTCAAAAATAATTAAAAAAAAAAAAATGAAAAAAATACACTATGACTTGTTTTTAAGTCCATTTAAAAACTGTGTAAAATGCAATGTAGCAAGTTACCTTTGTATCAACAGTCATTGGATCAACATCGGCAAGACTTGACCCTAAATTACTTTCTTCTCTTGCTCTACTTCGATCTTTTAAAATACCAACCAGATCCTTTTCCTTAAAATTCATAGGTAGACATCTAGCACGACTGATAGCCATGCTCTTAGATTTTCTTCTTTCAAATCTAGCCTCATCATCTAAAAATTAAGATACCAGTACTATAAAATAAAATAAATCTCAATGCAAATAGTTTATATAATGGAAATAACCAATACACCGAATGCCAATGAAAAAATGCAAGAAATAAAAGATAATTAGTACTAAAAAAGAACTATGCAAGTGTTATAAAAGTTTTATGCACATCTTTTAAATGTTCCTGCAAGGAAGCTTTTTTTTTTTCCTGAAATTTCAAGAGCTACTTTAGAGAACTGTACCTGAAGAAGATGTTGAAGAACTTCTTCTGCTGTGCCTACAATGATGATGCGGTGAAGAATGTTGTGGGATTCGTTTAACATGATGAATCTTTAAAGGAGATTGTGACCCAGCATAGAGAATATCTCGACGAGGACGCCCATTGTCTTAGAGGAAAAAAAACAGTTTCTTAACTATTACAATACTAAAGTACTGTAAATATTGCATACTAAGATATTCAATAATAATATTAATAAAATATAATACAATAATATTTAGTATGATACAATAATATTTAATACAATACAATAATATTTAACTTCACAAAACTTACTAATTGGAGCTTGATATTTGTTAGTTTTAGGTTTTTTCTTGCGCAAACAGTATGCTGGCTGTAACTCAACTTCTTCATCTTCCTCATCTTCTTCATCATCCCCATCACTATCTTCTACCTCATTGGCAGTACCATCTTCATCATCTTGAGTGTCTGATTCACCTCTCCTTCGTTTAATAACATCATACATACTTCCTTGATCCTGTAGTTAAAAAAGCTGCTAGATGCAGAGCAACTAGCTCAAACTAAGAGAATATTACCAATATCGCTTTCATATGGACAAAATTCAAACAAAAAAAAACTCAGACTTATCAGCTAAGAAAAGATTTTCTTTAAACAATTTTTTTCAAATTTTAGAGGATGAAATAAGTAGTAATGATTTGAGTTGTAATTAAAGTTGACCTTAAACTAATAGATTAAATAATTAAGATAAGAACTAAAAGTAATTAAAAAAAAACTCCAGAAGATAAATTTCTAGAAATTCCAAAATAAAGTAGTTTTGTAACTAAACTGCTATTTAGAATTTTTTAAAGCTTTCCATGTAATAAATTAATATTTTTTACACAAAATAAATTTCTATTTTAAAATAAGAGTAATATACTATCTACTTGAAAAAAAACCATTGAGCAAGAAGAAACTTTGAGCAAGAAGAATTAAATAAAAAATCATGTTTTTTTTTTTAATTTTGTTAATGAGCTAAAATTAAAAATGTAAATCTGACAATTTGTTAAAGACAATTACAAATCAAAGTTTCAAAAATAGGAAGAAAAGTGCAGTATTCTTGCTTTATGGTATTTGTTATATGGTATAATATGTTATAATACATTTTACAGTTCATTTTTTTCAAAGGAGCTTTTTTTTGTACAAGGATTAGATTTCTTTCAAATGGAATTTTTGTAAAATTTTATTTATTATAATTGTTTTTTTAGTTTTGTTTTTTTGTTTGTTTGTTTTTTTAATTTACCAATAATAAGGTATTAAAGCGAAGCAAAGTAATAAATTGTATGTTATTAAAATTCAAAATAAGGTTTTTGAAGGTTACTGAAAGAACTGTTATTAAGAAAAATGAGTGTGGGATGACAGTCCTGGAAATTGTAAAACTGGTAAGGCCTATATGAATGCAATATTTTATTTTTAAAACAGTGAAAGATTGAGAAAGATTAAGAGGTCTGAGAACAGAGGAAAAGATTTAAAGATTCAAATCAGAATTCAAAGAAATCTACAAATCCATCAGCAATAATTATTAGCTATAGAAGAAAGTGTAAGATTTTTCAATAAAAAAAGTTTAACCTATTTAAAAGAGAAAATTTTTTTTTTCTTGGTAGAGCATTGCATTTTAGTAAAATACTACTATATTTACTAAAATGCAATGCTCTACCAAGAAGCTAAAATGTAGGATGATGTGAGATACATCTATGAAAAACTAAAAACCATAATTTTCTCTAATGAAAAGTTATTAGTAGATATGGTAGAACATTTCTTGTTTTATTTTTATTTAACAGTTTTGTTGTAAACAGTTTAATTGGAAAGAGATAGCCAATCAGATGTGTATCACTACAAAAGAGATAGCCAATCAGATGTGTATCACTACAAAAGAGATAGCCAATCAGGTGTGTATCACTACAAAAGAGATAGCCAATCAGATGTGTATCACTACAAAAGAGATAGCCAATCAGATGTGTATCACTACAAAATTTTTCTTATGTTTCTTAAAACTGATTTTATTTACATCTGTTTTTTTTTTTTTGAACAAATATTGGAATAGCAATAATATAAGAAATTTCCAAATATATGATTTTAGAAGTTCACGATCATTAAATTTATTTAAATAATTTTTCGAAACAAACAAACCATTTCCAACATTTCTTGATGTTTCTTTTCTATGGTTCGATATATTTCTTGTTCATTAAATGTTTCAAAAACTCTTTTAATTCTTCTGTCACTTCTTCTAACATATGAACTTCCATGTGAAGCAAACCGCAATGCAGGGACATGTTTTAGCGATCGACGTGATTTACCAATATGGTTTAAAGATCTGGATAGTAAAAGTATTTACTTAAATCTTTATCTTAAAAGATTTTTTACTTCTTTAAAAAAAAAAAAAAATGCAGTTAACAATCTCTATATACATTTACATACAAAATACTATCCCTATGCAACTGAATTTTGTTTGCAGTAAAAAACAGTATGATTTTTTCTTATTAAAATGAAATAGATAAAGTAAAATCTTATTAAAACAAAAGGCACAGTAAGATATTGAGACTTTTCAAAAGTTCGTGGTGGTAAACCTTCCAAGCATTTAATTACTTTTGAAATTCTAACAGTTTAAATTACAATACTTTGATAAACATTTTCAGAGTTGATTCTTTTTCTGAAGTCTTTCTTTTTTTCTTTTTAACTTTTTAAAGTCTTTGTGAAAAAAACTGGTTTTAAAGAATAGTACTTTTTTTCTATTTTTGTTTAAGGACACAACATGATTTTTTGCAAACTTGTAAAAACGCGCTTCTTGTTTTTTGATGTTCACACTGATATACAGTAAAATTCAAGTGGATGTACAAAAAAGTGTGATGGTACTATTTGATTAACTTCTTACTATGTGATTTTTTTTTATGTGCATTTTATGGAGCATAAACAAATATTGCTTGTATGAAAAACAATTTGCTCCCAAATATGGATTTTTATGATTTTTAAAATTGTATTACATATGATACAATTTTAAAAATCATAAAAATGTTTGTATGATACAACATCAGATAGTTAACCATAATATCCTTAAATCTAAATTGTTTCATGTGATTCTTTCCACTCCATGTGGGAAGGGATTAAAATGTTTTGAAACTTTACTTCCACTCAAACAAGAGATGGCTTCATTTTTCTTTTTCAAGGTTTGGCTTTTTAAAGAAACCAACCTTTTATTGAATAAAAAGTTCAACTTTTTTCTTCTTAATTGAAACCATTCTTTATTTCAAGAACATACATTTATACAAATACATTTTTAACTCGCTGAAGTTCTTTTACTTTCATAAATAACTACATTCAGTTTGTAACGCTCTTTAGAAAAGTTGAGATCAAAAGTATTTTTACTCTTAATTTTTAAAAATTTTAAAATTATTTGCATCAAATTTTTTAAGCAAATTTCATTGAAAATAAATAAAATCACATTCAAAAATGGGAGTCACAAGGAGTATAGTGAAGATCTCTTTAAGTCAGTAACAAATGTGGATCACAAAACAATTGTGGAATCACAAAAGCAAAAGCTGCTCTTTTGGAGTATCCAAAAGCAGCTTGCATGGATATGGATCAACATAAAAGCACAAAGGGGAATTTGAGATTTGAAACCCAGATCTGGTCAACCAAGAAATTTTACTGAAAGTTATAATCAACAACAAAATATCAAATGTCAAAAGTTGATGCTTACCTTACTTCTGAATTAAGATTACTTCTGAAGAAAACAAATATTCTGAAGTAAAAATATCTGATTTAACTGTAAAAAGAAGTTTAAGCAAAAACAATTGGAAAAACTAGGCCAATAGAAATACTAATTAAGCTTGTTGACTCAATGCCTAAAAGATGTGCCACTGTGATTGCCTCAAAAAACCACCAAATACTGATTAACATAATTACATATTTAATGGCATAATATAACATAACAACATAGCATAACATAATAGCCTCCTAATATAGTAATTTTATAAACAACTATTATGTTGCATGGACAACGGATATATTGTTTAAGTAAAATTCCAATGATTATTTTGTGTGTTATTAATATTAAGAATGCTTTAAGAACCTGTAATTTAATAAGCACAAAATGGAGCAAACAACAAAATTACCTTTGCTGATGTCTTATACTTCTTCTTTGAATAGCATCATAGTTAAAACTTTCAAATAACTCATTAGCTTTTTTACCCTTTTGAGATTTATCTACCTCTAGTGGTAAATCCTATAAAGTTTGTTTAAGAAATCATTTTAAAAAATACTATAATATGGTCTAAATATATATTCACATATGTATATGCATGTATATATACTATTGTACATATGTACATATATATCTACATATGTATTTCCATACATACTTATATACTGAACGTATGTGTGTGTGTGTGTTATATATATATATATATATATATATATATATATATATATATATATATATATATATATATATATATATATACATATACATATACATATATATATATATATATATATATATATATATATATATATATATATATATATATATGTATATACATACATATCTACATATCTACATACATACATACATACATACATACATACATACATACATACATACATACATACATACATACATACATACATATATAAGAACATTCTGAAGAAAGAAAAGAAGTATAATTGATAAAAAGGATAAAAAAGAAGTACAATAATTATGAGGAACCATGAAGAAATGAACAATATAGAACCAATGAGTACAAAACCACTATCAACTTAACCCAAACAGCAATTCATTCAAAATAAAAATGTAAATTAATTATAGTTATTATAAAGTATTTGTAAATTGTTAGTTTTATACATACATTAATATAAATTAACATTTAAAACATTTACATACCTCTTCTTTATCTATTTTTTTGCCTGCAATTTTAACGCAATTTCCATTAACACTTTTTAGATCTTCATCTTCATGTGAAGCATTAATGGAATGTCTGGTATTAACCATTTTTTGCTAAAGTTTAAAGATAATTCAAATAAGAAATAACACAAATATCATAAATATGTACAGCAAAGAAGTGCTAGAAAAAAAAACTTAATCAAAAATAGCTTTAATTTATAGGTAAGTATATTATGTAATCTAGCTATCTATGCATTTTTCTCATAATAAAGTTTAGTAAATAAGTTTAAAACCATGTTTTAATCTAGCATACACTAATGTATCTTACATTAAAACAGGGTTTAGTATACAGTATGAAACTTTAGCATTTATACTAAGTAATTTTATTAAGCAGCATTGTGGATTTTTCTAATGTATTTTAAATATCTGGCTAGTTTTCTAGTGTATTTAAAGTATCAAGTTAGTTTTCTATTGAACTCTATAAGTTCAATAGAAAACTAGGTAGATATTTTAAATATACAAGAAAATAGGTTTTGTTCCACATGGTCTGAATTGTTATTTTCTGTAGAAACAATTCTTCTTAGATTGCAAAAACTTTATTTCGAACTTCTATGGTTCGAAATGACATAAGTAAGACCACCACAGAAGTTTCTTCTTTAAAAAGCTTTTGATGCTCATTTTTTGAAAAGTTAAATAGTCGGCGTTTAACAAAATTATTTCAATATGAATAGAAAAAAATAATGTTATGCAAAGAAACTTATGCAGAAATAGTCGTTTTAAAAAAGAGTGCCTAGGAAGTAGCGCTGGAAACACTATGTAAAAAGTTTATCTATTGGCTTAACTTTTTTTTTTTTTTTTTAATGACAATGTAAAATCAGCTTTTCTTTCATTGAGCACTCGGTTGGCAGTTTGTCAGGAATTTTTGCTGGAAGAAATTATCGCGGATTTCATAGAACCTAATTGTTCTATTTTTCAACATTGACAAAACTAAATTTCTTGAATAAATTTTGCTCATTAACTCGTAAATTTTTTCACCTCGGCTACTTCTGCGAAAATAAATTCCCGCGAAATCTTCTTAGCTTCGCGCTTAACTCGATATGCGAAAATATCTGACATTAACACAAAACAACACCAGCATATTTGAAATACCAAGTTCTGCCATAAGCAGTCAGAATAACTGCTTCCCAAATACTATACACAATTTGAGAGAATATGTATATAATTGTTTATTAAATAATCAAACTAGTTGTTACAAGCATATTTTAGTATTTTACAATATGGTCGTGTATAAACAATTAAATTTCCATAAACAAAACAATTATTTTAATTTATGATTGATACATGAAGTAAAAGATTATTCTTTGAAATTTTTAAAAACAATCTGTTTTGTCAATATACATTTTCGATATACATATTTTTTGCATATATCGCAAATAAATATACTTTTGTTGTTATTGCAGTATCGTATTTGACACTGTTTACGAGTTTTATCCATTAGATATATAAGTTTAGCTGCATATTTGCACCATTCTCGGTATATGGCATCTTGAACTTACAAAATCATCGGCAAGTTCGTCTGTAAGTTGAAACATATAATCTTTTCGAGCTATATTTATTCCTGTTGTTTCCTTATATAGTATCCAAGCATTTATCATTGCGAGATCTAGTGTATTGAAGAATACTTGTAGTGGCCAACTTATAGATCCGGATTTTGTGCTGTGTTTTCTTGCCATTTGATCTGATGAATCTAAACCACATTTATTTTTTTATGAAATAAGTTTTTTTTTGTTAATTTTTACCGACTTGTGTTTCGAGCTCAATACAATCACCTATTTTTTGTGGCTTACTTTTTTATAAGAATGTTTTTTTTTTTTTTTGTAAGAATAAAATCATTTGATTTGTAAAGTAAGCTTGAAAAACGTTGCATCCTTTTTTATTTTTTCTCAAATTTTGGCAAATTTCGTTTATTAGCACAAATGGCTCCAACTAACGTGGTCTTTTTCGCAAGTAACTTCGATGCTAGCGGCAAGCTTATAAAAAAGTTATCAGTTGTTACAATTCTTCCTTTAATTGTATATGGTTCCATTAGTTTCAAAATAAAAAATTCTGATAAAGACGTAGATGTTGAACGAGTTTCATCATTTCCTAAATATGGAAATCCATTTATAATATACTTGCTTTGGACATCTGCTTTTTATCTGCTTTTTTCTGCTTTTAAAATTTTATCCCAAATTTACCGGGCTTATTTGGCATATACTGGATAAATTTGCATCTAGCTTTTGTAGAAACAGTTCTTCATCTAATGTAATATTTTGGCCTGGTTTGTAGCAGTTTTGACTATTTTCAATAAAATTGTTCCACACTGTAGATACTAAAGCAAATTTATCGCTTTGTAAACGTTGACTTCTAGAATTTTTATTATCGAAACAAATAAATCTTAAAATTTCTGTGAAATCATTTGTACTCATGGTATTTGAAAAAAACTTTGGTCCTCATTTTTTGTTCCATAAATATGCCAGGCTTTTGGCTTCATATGCTCCACGTCCACATAACAGCTTTTAATTTTTCTTCAGTTAGAGTCCATTTATTCCCCAAAATTCTAAAGGCTTCCACTTCTGTGCATGTTTTTATATTTTTCTGTGCATGTTTATTATATATATCAATAATCTTGCTGTCGATAATCAAAGAAAATGCACTACTTGCAGAACCATTCACAATATTTCTTTTTGCATGTCCTGTTATACCAGGTACATCTTTGAATATGTTGTACAGTGGTAATCTTCTGCTGCAAAGACCATCAGGTAATTTTTTCCAGGCTATTCCATCCACAGACATTTCAATTTCATCATCTTCTACTTCATCTCGTGAAATTGAAAACAATTACTGAATCCTTTTTCTTTTTCGTATATTCAAAATATTTTCATATTCACTCTCAGATGATTCACCATTATAAATATCATTTACACTATCGTCTTGATTGCTGTCATTATCATCACTATCAAAAATGTCGTTATCGCTGCCGTGCGGTCCGTTCTTATTATCAATTAGATCCCCTTCAATGTCATGAAGTTCATTATCTTCGATGTCAGAGAATTCTTTTTGTATATTATGAATTTTTTCTAATATTTTTACTACTTTCATTTGCTTTGTCATTTTATGGTCTAATAAATAAAATAAAAAAATAACAACCAAAATATTATTCATTTTTTTAAATTTTCTTACTTCAAGTTATTTTAGTATTTTGAAGTATATTTACTATATTACATTCGTACTATAATTACATATAATTTTACATCTTGTGTCTATGTCTATGAATGCAGAAGACAAGCTAAATAATAATATTGTTTTACAAATACAGATACTTACTGAGAGGTCATTTCTGCAGTCAAACCTGTGTCAGTTCGGCTCCAGTCAAAACGTATGGTGTAGTATAAATAGGTGTAATAAAAAAAAAAAAAACATTATTGTGAAATATAAAATTTTTAATATGAGTCAGCTATTATAAATATCTTAAATTTGTTTACGTTTATTAACACCATTTAAGCTGATAGCGGTAGCAATCATTATGACTGCTGTCGGTAGAAATAGGTATAGCACAAAATTTTTCGCCTTTGGAATACATTTGAAAATACACCATCATAAAATTAATTACCACTATATATCTAGAAAAGTCATGTAACTGTTTCAATAAAATATTGTTTGTAATTATATAATTTTCTAGCAAGAAAATTAAAAACATGCATTCTGACTGCCTTGGTAGTTCTAGTGTTAAAGAACTTGTAATTGTGAAGTATTGTGTTCCTCCACCAAAAGAGCTTTAAAATGCTCTGATGCAATTCTGTGGGGAAAAAGGCACATGTAGTTATTTTTCATTAGGTTTCCTACCTATTTGTAGCTACCTATTTGTTATATAGCTTTAAAACGGTTTTAGTTTTTAAGCTATTTTACATTATGTATGATAGTAGGTCAAGTCACACTTATTAAGTTGTGCTTTCTAGACCAACTACCAGATATAGCACATAAACTTAGGGCACATAGGTTAAAGGTTGCCATGAACCTAAAGTCACCATAATGCTTATGTAGATCTTCGGTTTTACAAATGAAACTTGAATGCCATAGTTTGTTTAGGTAATAAACTTGTATAATTCACTTTCCTAAAAAAGTGACAAACTCAAGTTTACAAAGTTGTGAATTTTTGTTGTTAAATTTGTGTTGATCGGGATTGCTACATTTTGTTGTGAGTTTGTAACTAGATATCCTCAAGTTGGGCGATTTTCTTCACTATGTAACAAAACTTATTTACTTTTACAGTTGCTCATTTCAGCTGTTGTTAGACCTGTATTAAGTTTATTTTCTGTAAAGTGAGTAAGTTGGTTATCTACTATACCTTAAGTCGTTACGTTAAGCTCCGAATGTCGACCTTAAGTCGTTACGTTAAGCTCCGAATGTCGCCAGTGATTCATGTATTTTTAAATTCATTTAATTACCACGATGGTAATATTTTCAAAAATAGTAATATGACTGGCCAATTAGAATTATTTAGGTTGAACTAATTAGTAGAGCTCTGCGTTACGACCGTCCGATTCCGGCTCGTACCGACTTTTTTGTCGGAAGTTCGACACCTACTCGTAACAAACTTGGAAATTCTGACTTCCATTCTGAGTCAAGTCGTAACATTTGAATTTCCCGCGTTTTGAATCGTAAGCTGTCGTAATTTTGCGTAATTTACCTTGGTTCAAGGTTTCAACTAAAATTTTTGCGTGATGATGAAATTTATGAGTTGATATTGAATCTTGGATATCCTAATCTAGTTTTAGTAAATTGAATAAATGAATTATATTATGACTTAAACTGCAATAAATCATTTTTAAGCTTTGACTAAAAGCTTTGTCTTGTTTTATTACGAACTTTTGCGTTAGATTACGGTTCATACCGACTTAATTCCGACTTTGTCGTAACATTAGGTTAGATTACGGTTCGACTTCGACATTAGGTTGTAACATTAGGTATGATTACGTTCCGAACCGACAAAGTCGGAATTTTTTAGGCTAACGCAGAGCTCTACTAATTAGATTTAGAATTAATTAGTTATTTAGAGTTAATAAGTTATTTGATTATTAATTTATTATGTAGTATTAAGTATTTAATATGACTATTTATTATGTAACATTAATGCTATAAAATTAGTTAATTAGTTATTATTAGTAAATTAGTTATTAATTAATTATTTTGTTTATTAGCTAATTAGAATTAATTAGTTGTATAAAATTTTGCTGTAAAGTTTATTTGAGTTCTTTATTAATACGTTTTTTTTATGAAGGTACTTATTTTTATGAATATGATTTCCCCTGTATTGCTTCAGGTGTTTGTTTCTAACCTCCTGAGCCTCCTACGATATTTGTCCAATAGAATTATCAATATTAGCAATAGCTTTTGTATCATCAAATTTTAAGAACGGGAATGTAATATATTCATTTAGGTTTGAAAGCAATTTCAGTTTAATATATTCATTTAGGTTTGAAAGAAGTTAATGACTGTAGAATATTCATCAAAGTTAGTGGTTAGTAATACAAAATCTAGTATTTACACGATAATCCTTGAAAAATAACCCAACACCTTTCAAATAAATTCATATCAAGTCCGATTATATACGATATACTAGATCAAATTAACTGCCACATTGAATGTCAGGGCGCTCAAAGTAACTGCCACATGTCGGGGCGCTAAAAGGGGACTTTTTTGTTAGAGTGTCATCCATATAGATATAGAAAAAAGTTTTTTTTGAAATCAAAATGAGGTGGCATAATATATGTTTTTATAAAAATGCATCTAAATATTACATAAAAGTTGATAATTCCCGAACTTAGAAAAAAATTTTTTTAGTACCGGAAACTATTATAAGTTGTGTATTAACAGAGGGTTAAGATTGCTATTAATTTACAACACATTTAGCATAAGAAGTTTAGTATTCCCAGATACCGACCGTGGATTATGTCATTACCGTTGTTAATAAGGTGAATGTACAAAACGTATTTATGATCTGAGAACAGCGTTAAATTCGTTCCAATATATTAGCAAATGTTTTCATTAATTTAGCTGTCTCAACCTAACGTACGCAGAATCAAGTTAATCTAAATTAAAGATTCAGTAATGCTTTCTAGAATCATTCGACTTTTAAACTTTTACAGGAACAGGTTCAAGTGTAAAAGGAACAAATAGATTCTTTTGAGATCCACACCTTATAATTGTACTTGTTGTGTCAGAAGGAGACAAGTCTTCGTACATATTTTTCGTACACGCATAGTAAACAATAGGCGGACTGAAGCCATTAAATTTCGTTGCTAGAGATGTGGCATACGATCCCATGTTTTCAAAATACAACCAATCGCCAACAGAAAGCTATTCGAACAAAGAAAATTTGTTGTGTAAGATAATTTCTTACTTTGATTTACGAAATCAATATCTTCAAATCGAGGCCTGGGTTAAACCGAAGCCCGGGTACTTATTTAGAAAGTTCTAAAGAAAAATAAACAATTTAAACAACAACATCCTTATTCTTCATTACTTACCTTTGGCAAATACGCTTCTTCAGAAATGCAGTCGCTGGAATCGCAAGTTGGCCCCCAGAGGCTGCATTTAAACAATGTACAGGTGTTCATTTCATGTAGAGTAATAGCGTCATAATGGTCGGAAAATAGAACGCTCAAAAAGGAATTGTAAATTCCATCATTCAAGTAATACATGAACTCGCTTTTTCTGTCAAAATCAACTTCCCTAACTGATGTTACATTACAGCATAACGTAAATGCTGATTGAACAAAATACGTTCCTGGTTCAGCAATCATGTTTATATTTCTTCCTGGAGGAAAGAACTTAGCTATACTAAGGTTCAATTGCGATGCAATCTAAATAATATGAAAACTCACAACTAATGACCCTTCCTCTAATACCACCAAAAATGCTAGTACTGTCTTTTGTACCAGCAAAATATTAATATTTTTAATGTCAGCAGATATAATTTAAATTCTTACCAGTTCAAAAGAAATCTTTCCCCCTTCAACACCAGGAAATCCGCCACCTATGTTCAATAATGTGAAATTGAAACCAACCTTATCCTGTGAACAAAATTAAATTAAAATGAATCTTAGAAAAAAATTTTTCCGCCGAGGATGTTGTTCTTCACTCACCCCTTGGTCGAATACATCAGCTGCCGACTTCACTGCATTATGGTACAACGAGGCATCATAGCAGCCAGTTCCAACATGAAAACTAAACGTAAGGTGCAAAACTTTAACGTTTGAATGATCCCATTTATTCTTTAAACGTTTGAACACGGACAATTACTGATGTGTAATAAAAACCTAACTGATTATCTTACCTAACTATCTTATAGCCTAACAACAACAATACATATAACTCCAATTAGATATCTACTAAATGTGTTACAGAAACTGGATATACAACAGGGTAAGCTCCAGCAACTAAACAGAATTTACCTTACACCAATGACATTCAAGTTTAGGTCCTTGGCAAGCTGTAACAGCTTTTCTGTGTTTTGAAGACTAGCACCAAACTTTTTTCCAAGCTAAATTAATTTTTTATGAATTACATTTATTTGGTACAGAGCAGTTAGAAGTAAATTCTAGTAAACGAATATTAAGGAAACAAAGGAGAAAGAAATTACCGAAAGGGAAATTGGTTGCTCTTTTAAAAAAATATTATTTTATTTTTGGTAAAAATAATTTTTCGATATCCTTTTTTTAACAAATTTTATGCTGGAATTTTTACAAAAACAAAAATCTCTCACGAAAACTAGATATACCAAACGTATAAAAATCCTACAAAATAACCTTTTTTAACATAATTCAGTATAAAATGCATGTGAAGCTAGTTTCAAACGATAAATAAACCATGTTAGTTTCAAACAATAAATAAACCATGTTAGGACGTACTCTATATTCAGTTTTAATCTTTTACCTTATATGTCGATTTTGAGTCGTCTACCTTAATTCTTAAGACAAGCTCGGCACCAGGGAAATGCTCTTTTACTTTGTGGAGCTCTGCTTCATTGTCGAACGTCATTTTCTTTATGTTTTTCTCATTTGCATATCTAATTAAAAGAGAAATATTTAAAATTTCATACAGCACAACTTATCAATCTTATGAAGCATTTGAAGTTCTGTTGTAGGCATCGCGCAGAACATCTTTACAAAGTCAACAATTTTTTTTTTAAAAAAGCCGTAAGTAAAAAAAAGTGTTGAAACGGTTTGATTTAAAAATAGTTTCCATTTAAAATAAACCAGATAAACCACAACTCATGATTAAACCAAATTTAGATTTACTGCCCTTAAATATATATCAACTGATAGCATCCGTGTGACTTAAGCGTTCAAAGTATTTTTAACAAACATTTTTAAAGTTTATTAATCAAGCAAAAATAGAAATTGATAGATTTATTAACGAAAAGTGTTTTGGATTTTGTTTCTAATTCCCAATTCCAATTGTTGTTTTAAGTTTTTCTTTGAAATACTCGCAGTTGCGAATTCTTTTTGCATCAAATAAATTGTATTCGGGATTTCAGAAAAAGTAGTTTGCTTATTTTTGAAGACAGGAGCTACTTAATTGAAATGTCATCATTGATTGGTTGTAATATCAGAAAACATGGTTTATGGTTTTACGACCTTTTTTTAACTTATCTCTAGTTCTTTTATTATCAATCCCCCAAAAATTCGTATCCATGAAAATTTTGTTTCCGAGAAAAACTTTATCCCCAAAACGCATCCATGAAAATTGTGCTTCGGAGAAAAACTTTTCTTCACCGAGTAAAATAATTTTATTGACGGTTTTTAGCTTTTGAGCTACTAAAGTGCTTTGTGTTGGCGATGAAAATGTATTTTCTTCATTAACTGACGTGATACCTTTTTCTGATAACGCGAGATGGTGGAACAGTCTTGAAAAAGTGCTTGATCAAGATTTAGTATCATAGAGTCAGAAGCGTTTTTTATCTTCCTCAAAAGATACCTTTTTTTTCTTCCAAATATTCAATTAAATCGTTGTTTCAAAAAGGGCTTCTAGCTAAATTTAAAGGTTTTATATGCTTGAAATTAAGTTTCGATTGTGATTAACTAATGCTTTAGTTCTTGTTGTTAAAGTGTCTTCCGGATTGTTGTGGCCGAAGGTCCAAAAACAAAAATCTCCAATTTTGCAAACTGCTGCTTCACATTTACTTGCATATTTTCCAACTTGCATAGTAAAGAACTCCTAACTAATGTGAAGAAATTTTCACTAACAGTAGTTGTTGTTAATGCTGAAGCCTCACGGCAGCTGGTTAACTCATTAGTAAGAACTCCCCAATGATATATAATAACTAGATGTCTAACTTCGCAAAAATTCAGTAAGAAAAAGTGAAGCAAGTTTTTAAAGTTTTTAATGCCGTTAGCCGTTTTATTTAAAATGATAACAATTCGTTTTTGCTTGCTTTATCATTGCGTCGTTTCAGGCTGGCAAAACAAACTTGGACTGGCAAAAAATTTGCTATACTGCGGAAGCGCGAGTTAGATATCTAGTTAATATATATCATTGGAACTCCCTAACGGTTGTATTGTTTCACTATGGAAGTCTGAAATAGAATAACATTTTAAAATTCTAGTGTTAATAGATTTCAATTGAAAGAGGCCAGTTTTTACCTTGGTTATTTCTGCTTTTTTAATTGTTAATTGTTTAACTCAAGCTCTTTTTCTTTAGATTCTTTAACGCAAAAAGAAAAGGTACGATGATTTACACACAAACGTCGCTTAAGTAAACTTAAGTAACTGTGTGTCACACTTAGTAATCTACGTGCCAATCCCAATGTCAAAATTGCGAGAAAAGAATTGTTCGCAAGAATTAAATGGAAAGCTTTAATATTCAAATACAAAATTCAATTTTTACTTTTTATATCTTTTTTTTTCGTATTATGTAAAATTTGGTATTTGGCATGCTCGTACTTTAATACAACGCAATACGTTTAGAATTTTGAAACTACATAAATGCAGTCTAATTTATTTGATCTCATGAGCAAGGAAGGACTAGTAATCTGGAAGAAATAGAAAAGTTCACGAGGGCCGTCTCCAAATTAGGCTATTTTTCCGAATGTGTACATGATATATCGATCAGCACAGTTTTTTTCCGAAATGTTTTTTATTTATTTCTATTTCATTGAGTAAGATAATTTTTAAAATGTTATCAAGTTAGTAACACTACCAAATGGAAGCCTCAGGGCAGCCATAACTTAGCCTTCTTTATCATGGCGTTTGGATAGTAATCTTTTTTCAAAAATATTTAGATTTTAGGAGAACGTGGGGCATAGCAGGATTCCTGCTATATGGATATCGTGATATCCATAGATTAAATATATAATATTAATAATATTATTAGATTTACAGCTTCCTTGTTCAAGATTATGTGATAAGAATTTTGAATCAAAATATCGATTACTTTATTACTAATCGACGAAAAACCCTGAACGAGTCTGTTAAATAAACTGATAAAATTTTGTTCGGCTGTTTTATGAATTTTTTGCTTTTAAATCATTAAATTGTCAAATCATTCGATACCGTAGATTTCCTTAATTCCGAACAGCTTTAGTTCACTTATTGTTACATCTTTTATTTTTGTAGGATTTTTAAAAGGAAAACTGATTGATAAATCGGAAGACTAGGGTAATAGAATATGAAAAAATATTTTCAAAATATATATTGATACCATTAAATTTTAATTGCAAGCAAAACACTTTTTAAAACCCTGAAAAACCAACAATATAAAACCGACTTAAAAAAAAGACAATTTAAATTGCGTACTGTTCAATGTAGAATTTGATGGTGATTATTTATCTGAAAAAAAAATTCAAAAATTAGCAATACTTTGTAAGATATCTTAAAAACAGTACTTTTCTGCATAATTAAAACGTTTCCCAAATTCCGAACGTACGGCGTGATTTTCTCACGTATGGCGTGAGAAAATCAAAGTTGAATACTTATTTTGTGATTTCAAAGTATGATGTCCGAGAAATTGTTTTGTGATTTCAAAGTATGATATCCGAGAAACTGTTTTGTAGAAGTATTTGCAAAATAATTTTAGTCTTTAATTTTCTTGAATTTTTTTTAATCGTTAACTTCAAACATAAAAACAAGCAAAGATCCAACTACAGGGTGGCCAGCGGTCCTTGAAATCCTTGAAATCCTGGAAAAGTCCTGGAATTTTATAGGTCCTGGAAAAGTCCTGGAAAAACACCCCTTTAAACAAAAAGTCCATATATATATGTATGTATGATTAAAAATACATATGTATATGTATGTATGTATGATTTATATGCGTATTCAAATGTAAATATTTAATTGTTTCGTTCTAGGACAATATATTTTGAATTTACTGGTCCATTTTATTGTTGAGAAAAAATCAATATATCCTTGAATAAACCAAAAGTTTCTTGAAAAATCCTGGAAATATCCTGGAATTTAAAATTTACTTTTAGCTGGCCACCCTGAACTATGATATACATGTATAGCTAAACTAGAGATTTATTATGCATCTCATTCATTATCATTCTAGTTTACTAAAACTTCTAAAAGTAAACTTTACCAAAAAAGTTTAACAACTGCTCGAACGCATCGTAATTAAGTTTTTTTTAGAAAGAACGTCCACATTTTAATAGAGAGCGTGATTCTACGGCATATATTCAAATCTTGCCACTTAATAAACTACGAAAAGTTTCAACTTGTTTTCCCATGTGATTTAGCAATTTTCATACAGCTATGATGTTAGCGGTAGTTTTAAAATTAGTGTTGTTACGACTTTGAAATTATTCGACTGTCGACTAAATCGATTAATGTATTTTTCAAGCTCGACCAAAATCGACTAATAGATTTTTAAAATCGACTTAGTCAACTAAAAGTCGATTTAGTCGAAATATTTGAATAAAAGTTTTTATTCAAATATTTCGACTAAAAAATTGTCAACATTAAAGAATATGATTATAATAATTGAATATTATAATCATATACTTTAATGTAAAAAAAAGAAACACAGATGGGCATTTTATATCAGTTTTCACAACAATTAAAGCATAAAGTTAACAAAAAATTTAATATAAAATGGTGGCGTAGATAGGTGGCGGGCAGATGGGGGGCGGCTAAACATTTTTGGGGGGTAACAGATTTATAAAACTTTTTCGCATCCTTAACTGAGTAACACATTACTTAACACTTTCTTTTAAAAAACATCAACTGGTTATTATAATGAGAAAAAGGAAACATATTAATGAAGTGGTGCTACATAGAGTTAGGTTTTTGTGACACAGCAAATTAGGTTCAGTGTTCAGATATTTTGGTTGAATTAAAAAAAACCTCTATGAATGATATTTTTACGCATGGCTTAATCTTTATAAATAATTTATTTTTAAAAGATAAACTACTCATCAAGATATCTCTTCACTAATTGGTCAGCATAATAACAATATTAAAGATTGATAAAACTAAATCAAGTGAAAAAATTGAGGTAAGGATGTCAGGATGATTAACCGACTAAATCAACTTTCAGTCGATTAGTAGGAAACCCAGTCGATTAAATCAACTTTTTAATTTTTCAGAGTCGACTAATTTCGACTTTCGACTAGTCGACTATAAGTCGATTTAAGTCGAAGTCGACAACAACACAAATTATCAATTTAAACGAAAAAATACTTGATAAACGACGTTTGCTTGCACGGATTAGCAAAAATAATTCTTTCAGAGTCAACTCCCAAATCAAGGACAGCTTTAATTTCACCCTTGCTTGCGCAGTCAAAGTTTATACCAAGGTGTGCCAACAGCGAAATCACTACGGGGTCTGGGTTACATTTAACAGCTAGAAATAAAGAGTAACATAAATAGAATTTATAAAGTCTAAAGCAACTTTATCAACAAAAAAAATAAGTAAAAGTTTAATTAATAAATATATTAAAAGTAATAAAATTCGTATGGTGCAACAAATGATTGCCGTTTAATTCTATTTCTCCCGACAAAGTTACCACGAAAATAAAATTTTACCAAAAAAAAAAGTCGGTCTCCAAAATAGTTTGTTTTGCAAAATTTGTTTGCATTTAAAGGATGCCAGTATATATTTTAAAATCAATTTTAGGTATTTTTTTACCATTAAAACATGGTAAAATATTATTTAAAATGCTCTAAACTCAGTAGGCTACATACCAAAAAAATACTCTACACTAAGTAGGCTACATACCAAAAAACGGTTTAACTTGAGGTAACAAATCTTGGAACTTTAAGTGTTTCTTGACAATATCATCTATGTTGCATACATAAAATGGGTCATCCAGGTATTCACGACCGTTTGAATTAACTTTAAAGCGGAGATACTGCTTTATATTGAAATCATCATTACAAACGTCTATAAAAGTATTATCGAAAAACACTGTGCCGAGTTTCATTGCGACGGGATTCATCCTGAGATGGAAAAAAAGTTCAGTAAAATCAATAGTTAAATAGCACACATAATTGATAATGGACTATATTAATAAGACAATAATCAAGGATATGTAACAAAATAGGAAACTAAGCACGGTCTACCCTTAGTTAGTTTCCTCTCTATGCGGACGGTATAGTCTATAAGTAAATTTGCAGCCGAATGAGTTTTTTTTATTATGCATAAGTTTGATAAATATAACTATAGAAATTTTTAACAGAGGAATTTCTTATTATCTGCCTGCATTATAAATTCTATTGTTTTATGATCGCTAAGATCACGAATGTGCTTTTCATACACTTTTATTACTAGATGATTTAGTGGTAATTACAGTTTCCTTTTTTTTTTATCAGTATTATATGGAGCTGTGCGAGATAAGGTTATTTTTTATCTTCGATTGAATTCGATCGAGATTGTAAAAATTTCAATTGAGTTCGAGTTCGCGATCTTCGAGTCGAATCGAGTTCGATATTTATTTTCTTACTTTTTCATTCTTTTTGTTTACTCTGCCTTTTTATCACACTCTGCTAATTCTTTCTTATGATAACTTCTCAGGTGAGTAAATAAACCAGTTGCAGATGAAGTAGGACAAGATATTTTTTGATTGCATTTTCCAACTTTGCAAAAACCAAAAATAATATCGTTTATTTTACGCACATCAAAATAATTCCGAATAACGCTCCTTACTCTCTACACCTCCATTTTGAAGCGTTTTAATAATATTTTATTAGCACATCGAAACTGAAAATATATTCGATTAACTAAACACATTCGATTCCAGTTCGATTATTGAATAAGCTCAAACTCGAACTCGAAATTCGACTTTCGCAAACTCCTTGTAAGCTCCTACTCAAAATGTTAAAATAAAATTCAAGTTAAAAAATGCGGTTTACATTTTCGACTTAACCATACTTTTTGGAGTCTGCTTTACAGGAGCGAATGATTTAAGTACAGTTATAATGTTATTCTATACACCAGAATACACTTTACAGGAGCGAATGATTTAAGTGCAGTTATAATGTTTGCGCCCTTTGCATTTCTATACACCAAACTACACTTTAAACAGACTGGGTCCCGATTCTAGATAACCTTTTAGCATATTGTACAAGTTACACTATTTTTTCAATTAAATTTCGTCGTATGAATTGTTTTTTATAATTTGCATGTTTTACCATAAATGTTACGACAGCAAAATTTTATACTTACAATATGATACAACTTCATACTAAAAGTATGCACCAGTTTTGTACTAATAATAATAAGCTATAATTCTTGAATTTAATATTTTTATATCAACTATACTTACATTTGTTGAAATATACTTTTTAGTCTTACTTTCCTCTTTTATTTCGCCGTCTGTAAAAAACCAAAGTTCTTGCTGCAAAAGAATATAGTTTTGTATCTGTTAATCCTTCGTTTTTTTTGTTTATTTACGATAAGCTTCTCAATTAGGATCGGCTAAAGGCCTTAAACCAGTTTTGTATTAAATCAAACCCAATCAGAATGCTTTATTCATGGATACGAGCTATTAATGATTGAATGAGGGATAATGCCTTTCAAACATACTATGTCCTGATGTAGACATACTGTGTTTGAAAGGCATTATCCCTCATTCAAATATTTTAACATTAAACCGGTAATTCTAGTTTTTATTGTTTGCATCGATAATGAGGTATTATTGTTGTTGTTCTATTGAACTAACTGTTGAGTGGACTAACTTGAAAGCTATTATGCGATATAATGTAAGTGCATGTTCGATTAGTCAACCACATATATGAAGATAGTGTACAAATTACAAATGAAATACCCAAGATAACAATGTTTCAGTAAGCTGAAGTATCTTCGAAATTATGAGGTTCAAACACTCGTTCAAGACTTTTTTATTTTTAATTTTATATACGTTTTCGTGTTATTTATGAAATAAAGTTTTCTTTTTTGTTCGGAAATAACCTAGATGACTTAAAAATTTAAAGAAGC
The DNA here is from genome assembly GCF_058129835.1 of Hydra viridissima. NCBI lineage: Eukaryota > Metazoa > Cnidaria > Hydrozoa > Anthoathecata > Hydridae > Hydra > Hydra viridissima. Next base: position 20,939,967 of record NW_028324301.1, on the reverse strand, counting down.
AAGAGAATAAACCTTCTTCAGATAACACGTGCTCTCCTCTGAAGCAAACACGTGTACTTAAAAGAAAACACCTCAACAAGGAACAACGTGATAATTTACGTTTTTTTGGACTAGATTTTTTACACTCATTTACGAATCTATCTACTATTTAGATCTATTAGACAAGAAATTCTTCTCTCAGATCAGAGAAGAATTACTGATCTAATAGACCCTACTCACGTTCCATTTCGCCCTTATTTTTTCATTTTTCAGTGACAAACTGCGCATTTTTTCTTTCTCATGAAATATTCAAACAATTCTGCGTAATAAATTTGGTGGTTGAAACTGCGATTCAAAGGTTGTTTGAAAATGTCAGAAAATAGGGCAGTTTTTTAAATAAATGATTTTTCTGTGTTCTTTAAATCAAACAGTTGTTGTTTAAGATACTAAATTTTACATATGAGGACTTTTATGACGAACTGTAAACTGAAATTTATTACTAAAGCACTTTAAAATCTAAATATAGATCTGGTTTCTTTTTTAAACGATTATTAGTACAACTACTGATGTGTATAAGTCCTACTTATATGTTTCTTATTGTTTTTATATGTTTTTACGTTGTAAATCAACAACGTAAATGTTAATCACAAAGTAAAATAATCAATTCCAGTTGCACACTTATGGGCACACTTATGTAGCACACTTATGTAGCACACTTATGTAGCACACTTATGGACAAAGTTTACACTCAGAATTGATGGATATTTAGATTGAGATTAACATTAAATTGTGGAGGAGTATAAATTAAACATTGCTCTAACGAATCTATAAATAAATGCCATTCTATTAGTGTCCATTTATGTCTCTAAACTAAGAATATTTCCTATTGGGATGATGTAACGTTTGTTTTCAGTCAAAAGATTCCCTTGATGTAATCTAGAAATTAAGACTTCTGCTTTGTTCTTAGGATGATCCTAGTCATACTTTAAATCCTTATCTAAAATCATTTCAATTGGATTGATTTTTCATATTCATCTCATTTAATGTTTGATTTACCATTTTGGTCAACTGTATGTAAAATACAAAAAAAAAAAGGATACAAAAAAATGTAGACATTTTGTTTACATATTCAATGAAATGTATATTGGTAAATTTTGATTGCATAAATCCTAATTTGACCAATCCTGTTTACAGTAATAAAACTGACAAAAGTTAATAATAAGTAAGATCATGTTATGTACAACTGGTTTGTGCAAAGATTCTTGATGAGGTTAAGTTACTGTTTATAAATGCATTCGTTATTTCAGGATGATGGTAAGAAAAAGCTATGTACAAATAGTCAATCATAGTTATACTGTGCAGATCTTTTACATAGTTTAAAATAAAAAAGATAAAATGATAAAAAAAGATTATGATGATTTTTTACTTTTTATTTTAACAGACAGAAATCGGTAAAAAAAAAAAGTTTATAAGTCTAGCGCAGGTGACGTCCAATTTATTTTTGACCCCCACTATTATGATTCTTAGAAAATTTTTACTATTTTGTATATTTAACTTTCCTCTTTCATTCAAGCTTTTGAAAAAACTTGATATTTGGTATGAAATTTTAAGTAACTGTCGCTGTAGCTGAAGTTTACCTAATTACTTTTACTGAATTTTTTCTAAAATTTGCTAGTGGCCATGAAAATAAATAAATATACAAACTAATCTATTATGGTGTAAACTCAGGTACTCATTAGCAAGTCAGTAGGCTGTCATACTTTTCCAATCCATGTCTTGATTAACCTGTATTTGCATTTTTTATAGGGATTCTTTGCTCAGGAAAAAAAAAAACACGAAACATTAAAAAAGCTTACAAAATCTAATTGACCAACATCAGTAACCTACCCAACATAAGACGACTTTAAGACATCTGTAACTTACCTTTAACTCGTCTAGGCGTCTGCAACTAGTTAAAGACGTTTTAAGACGACTTTTGCACACGCCATTGAGACGTCTTCCAACAACCAGTTTAAGAAGCCCATAAGACATCTTAACAAGACGCCTTTCGGAATAACAAGTTTAAGACGTATTCCGAAATGACCAGTTTAAGACATCCTTAAAACATCTGAACAAGACGTCTTTCGGAATAACCAGTTTAAGACGTCTTTAATCATGGAAGTATAAGAGATGGACGTGCAACGTTATTGTTTTTTGCAAACCATCTTAGTTGCGCATTCTTAAAAATCTATAGTTTTAAACAATACAAATTTAATTCTCTTAAAGTCTGTCGGATTCGTCGAAAATTTTTGGTCTCGTCCAACCAGTCGCATCAACTTCCTTTTACTTATTAAAGATAACAGCAATAGAACCAAGTTTTAAGCTTAATTTTAGATAGATAGACATTCTTAATATTTTAATAAATAATGCGAATGTACTAAATGTGGTCACTTGTTTGACCACTTTAGTACATGTATGATTTGAGATATAATAAATAATACAAAGTATCTACTAGTTTTCTACCTGGAGCACAATGGCTCCATGTTTAGTGAACTACTCCATCTACTATATTGCTGCAGTCTTCCAGTTTATATATATATATACACACACACACACAGTGGCGACAACATAAATAGCACACTTTCATGACCAGTTGGTTGTACTTTTTGATACCAACTATTTTGTATTTATAGAAATTGCTGTTATTTTTTATAGCATCAACAATGTTCACCTTTTTGAACGGAAATACTCATTTGACATTTACAGCTGTCAAAATTTCTTGTTTTGAGCATTTAAGCGGTCGTGTTTACCCTTTGACGGTCATTTTAAGTAGCACACATTTACTTTTTATTTAAAAAAAAATTTAAATTCTTTTATTATATCAAAAAATAATCATTTTATTAAGTATTTATGATATTCTTATAATTCATTTAGCAAAAAAAAAATAATTCATTATCTATCAACTATGGGACGAGGTAAACATGGAACAGATGTCTTTCGAGGACAAGTACAGGCATTTCGAGATCTAGGATTGAACAATTCTGAAATGGCTCGAAAACTGGGTTGCTCTCGTAAGAAATTTATCAATGCTATTAATTTATTTAACGATACTGGTTCATTAAGAAACAAAAAACCCAAGTCTCGCGAACGAAAGACAACCCCAAGAGAAAACGCTGCTATTGCCCGTATCGCTAAGCTGAATCCTTTTGTTGGCGCACCAAAAATTAAAGAACAAATAGCTCAAAATTTAAAACTCGATCTGTCTGTCAGCACTGTTAAAAGTCGTTTATGCGAAAATAAGCTACTTGGAAGGGTTGCCGAAAAAAACCATTGGTCTCAAAACGTAATCTCGTTAGCAGTTTGAAGATTGCAAAACAGCACGTACACAAAGATTTACATTTATGGCAAAATGTGCTTTAGACTGACGAGTCTAAGTTTAATCGCGTTGGATCCGACGGAAAAAAATATGTTCGTCGTCCCCAAAACCAAGAACTCAGTCCTCGGTATACTCTTAAGACCGTAAAACATGGTGATGGCAATCAGTAAATCATGTATTACAACGTAATCGACAGGCTGGTGTTGCTGATAGACGAATTGGTAGTGGGAGGCGCCCAACTGTTAATACACCAGAAAATAGAGGGACTGTAAGCCGTTTGATAGTTAGTCCTGTTGGTAGGAAACATTTATCGTCAAGGATGATAACACGGAGAACTGGAATATCTCATCTGTTTGTAGAATTGTTAAATATTTGAATTTAAAGGTGTTCAAATGACAATTTGTTTAGAAGTTGACTGATGCTCAAAAAGACCGACGTATAGTATGTTGCCAAAAATTATTAGATAGATTTCCTATTCGTCAAGCTCAGAACATTTTCTTCACAGATGAAAGGATTTTTATTGCGAAAACTCCAAACAATACTCAAAATAACAGAGTGTATTGTGAAGTAGACAAAAAAAATGCGATGTTCCTAGTGAAAATCTTTGCAATCCACGGAGTCATTTCTCAAAAAGTGTTATGGTTAGTCTCGGTGTCACTAAACACCATAAAGGATTAATTCATTTCGTTGAACCAGGCACCAAAATTAATGCTCAGTATTACCAAAATGCTATTCTTCAGCAATTTTTACTGCCTGACTGCGAGTGAATTTTTGGTAAATACCGCTACACTTCTTAACAAGATTCTGCTCCATCACATCGTGGAAGAAGCGCAATAACATTTATGAGGAGTAAAGTTCCTTCTCTTATTTCACCAGATAAATGGCCCTCAAACTGGCCTGAACATAACCCATTAGACTATTTGGAAACCCATTAGACTATTTGGAAAATACTACAAGAGAAAGTGTACAAGGGAGTGGAAATAAGGGATGAAGTTCACTTGCGTGAACAATTTTTATATTGTTGGGATCGTGTGAGACAAGATACCATTGCGAAAGGAATTGATCAATGGCGTGCAAGACTGCAAAAATGCATCGAGCAGCAAGGAGGGTATTTTGAACAATTTTTCACTTGAACATTCTGGATACTGTAATTATTCGTATATTACTCTGTACTCACAACTATGCTTCTTACTGTTGCTCACTTTTTTGTAAGTGTTGTAGTTTCAAAAAAAAAAATCGTACCACTTTTTCTGACACACCCTGTATGTATACACACACACACACACACACACACACACACACACACACACACACACACACACACACACACACACACGTCTTTTTAAGCCGTCTTTAATACGTGTGAAATAAAGCAACTTTAAGACGTTTTAGTGAAGACAACTTAGAGTGTTTCATTTTTGATCAGTTTAAGACAACTTTAAGACGTCTTAAATAAGACAAATATAAGACGTTGTAAATATGCATTTGTGTCTGCAAAACTACAACTTAATAGTTTTCTTTTGAGCTTTATTAAACTGTAACTTAAGAGATATCAAACTGGCAACCATGTGACACATCAACTCATCATAGATGCTAGTATCATGATTTCCAAATTCCATTAAAAACTATTTTTTTAAATAAAAACAAAATCTTGCGATTTCCATACACTGCATACAAATGTCATAAAATACGCTTAAAATATCAAAAAAGTTTAGGCGAAGCCACAACATTAACGCTGACTATTTTATTAACAAAGAATTATATAATAAATTATAATAAAAAACACAATACTTTCAGAAAATCAAGAGCATGACAAAGAAATGTGATGTTAATCATCAATCTCTGATTAATGATCAAACTCTGTACTACTATGCATGTCACTGTGCTTTTAAATCTTTTGTGTCAAATATTAAATTAAAGTAAAGTCTTTTGATGTCTTATTTGATCATTAGCTGTTAGTTTTTAGACAATTCATCACTGTTAGTTTTAGGGTTGGGAATACCGGGATCCCGGTATTTTGAACAATTTATAGTTGCCGAAATACCGGTATTAAAAAAGTCGAATACCGCTATTTCGGTATTCGAAATAATTTCACCATTCGAAAGCTCATTTTAATTGATCTTATAAATGGAAACAAAATTCATCGTACAAAATTAAATGTGGGTATATATATACCAATATCATATATGATATTGGTTATTTTTAGTTAAATCAAAATATTATATAAAGTTCCAAACGGTAAGTTAAATTATACATTATAAATTATACATTTTATTACCTTTTAGAAAATTTGTATTTTATACCGATATGAATATTCAAGATTTTGAGGAGCATTCCAAAGCAAATTATAAAAATTCACCATGGTTTCATTTTTTAAGAGAAAAAGCAGGACAGTGTGCTAAATGCAAATTGTGTAAGAAAATAATAAAAACACATGGAGGTTCTACAAGCGGTCTTCATACCCATTTAAAAACAATTCATAAAGTCAATTTGTTAAAAAGAGATGTAGGTAGCCCCACTGTTTTAGATTCTTCAGAATTTTTACAGACATCAAAACCTTCAGTAACTATAAACAACTTTTTTAAAAGTGGTAAAATGGATGATTCATTGCCAGCGATTTTAGCTAGGATGACTGCGTGTGATGGTTTATCATTCAATATTATTTGCACATCATATGATATCAGAAAAGGCTTAACAGCCAGAGGCTTTTCTAACATACCAAAGGATCACAAAACAATTCACAAAATGGTATTGAATTACAGTAAAAATATACAAGATGAAGTAATTAAAGAATTATCTAGCAGAATTGCTAATGGAAACAGATTTTCTCTAACTTTCGATGAATGGACATCAATAAGAAATAGACGTTACATAAATATTAATGTCCACTCTGACAAAGAATTTTGGAATCTAGGATTAATTCGTGCTTTTGGAAAAATTCCCGCAGAAAAATGTGTTGAGCTTGTCAACGATAGGTTAAGTGATTTTAAGCTTTCGATCAAGAATATTGTAGGTATTACCACTGATGGCGCTGCAGTTATGACAAAGGTAGGCAGGTTATTCGAAGCACATCAGCAGCTATGTTTAGCGCATGGAATTCAGTTGGCTGTTATCAGCATACTCTATAAAAAACCTAATAATGAGGATAGTCTGTATAATGAAGAAGATGCCAACATTACATCAGTTCCTACACCCAGATTTGAAAAAGAGCAGAGTTCCACAGATGATGACGAATTAGTTGATGAAGATTATGAAAATGAAAATGGTTTACTCATAACCTCCACTGAAAACGATGATGATAATTCTTCTTTTCTGGTACATCAGCAAACGTTACCATTAATTCAAAAAGTTTGAAAAGTGGTCAAAATATTTCTTTCTTCGCCTACAAAAAATGACAAAGTCCTACAAAAATATGTAAAAGAAGAGTTCGGGAAAGAATTGTCTCTGGTTTTAGACTCAAAAACACGATGGAATAGTTTGGTGTCTATGATAGAACGTTTTGTCAAATTAAAAAGTTGCATCAAAAAGAGTCTAATAGATTTAAAATCACCTATTTTTTTTTCAGATGCAGAGTTTGAAATGTTGTCAAATATCCTTTCAGTTTTACTTCCTATTAAGCTTACAGTTGAAGCAATCTGCCGACAAGATGCAACTTTATTATCTGCAGATGCTGCTATTCAATTTATGATGAAATCAATAACTGGCCATCCATGTTCATTAAGTTATGAATTGAAAGCAGCTTTAAAAGTACGTATTCTTGAAAGACGAACAGAAATCTCAAGTGTTTTGCAATATTTACACAATGCAGACTCCAATGAAAATCCGAGCGATGATGAAACCGATAGAGATTATGAATTATTTCCAATCATTACCAAAGCTGCAATCGCAAAAGTTATTGTTTCACAGATACAACGTCTGGGTGTGGCCAACTTGCATTATGAAGCTGCACCTTTAGCAATAACATCTACTTCAGCCAACAATATAATAGACACAAATATAATATTCAATGTCGATGATGATGAAGTTGATCAAAGAAATGAAATTTCTATGACTTTAAAAGAAAAGTTGGAGATAGCAATATCAAAAAAAATTTGCACCAGATTACCTGAGAGTGGAATCGACCGAAATAAAAAAGATCTCACACGCTCAATAAAAAAAGAAATGTCATTTTTTGAGACAAATGGCGTAAGGGGAAAATACTTAACTTTAATATATAACTATTTGCTAAGTATTCAACCAACCAGTGTAGAATCAGAGAGAGCTTTTTCGGTAGCTGGCTTAATCTGCACCAGAATTCGGTCAAAGATGGGAGATAATTCGCTTAACAACCTATGTTTTCTGAGATCTTATATCAACAACCAACTGCAGAAAAAGTAGAACCTTAAAAATTTGTGTTTTCTTCCTTTTCTTATGATTAATATATAACTAACATTTTACTGAATTGTTTTTCTTTTTTTTATTCTTTAAATAAGTTAATATAGCTTTTTTTAATTGCCAAACCATTTTTTAATTATATTATTCATTCATTTGTATTATTAAAGGAAATCTAATATTACCGGTTTAATACCGGAATACCGGGATTATAAATTTTCAATACCGAAATACCGGTATTTGATTTTTGGTCCGGTATTCCAAACCCTAGTTAGTTTATTGAATTATATTGATTACCATTTTAAAAGTTGACATTTATTTCTATATTAACTCAAAAAAAAAAAGAAACTATAATATAAAGATAATAGAGAAAGAACTTTTAAAATAAAAAAATAATAAGTGAAAAAAGTGTTTATTTTGGTCAAAATCAGGAGAAATAATTTTTTCACGACCTGCACCAGCTCTTTTACTGATAAAAACTTTTCGCAGAAAACTTTTTAAGTTAAACAAAGAATATTGTTGCCATTCTTTGATTTATTATTTCGCTGTACTCCTTTTTTAACCAAGGTTTAGTTTTTTTATCATGTATAAAAATTATAAATCAATACAAATCATTAAATTGGTGACCGAATTGAACTCTTAGGTGGTCTTTATTGGTTCAATGTGAAATTAAAACAACAGCTATTAAAACAAAGAATTTATGCTTTATTAATTACATTCGAAAATATTTACTTTATGTTATTTGACAAAATTGTTTGACATAACAGAATTTCTTTTATAAAATAAAGTTACTTAAAAAAACCCTAAATAAATAAAAATCTAAAGCGAAACCGAACTTTTATATGTATGTGTTTGTATATATATATATATATATAAATTTAGAGTTGTCTACATTTTTTGAACAAATTACATTTGTTTGGGGCACATGCATTTAGGTTTGCAAAACTAATTAAATTCGTGTAAATAACGAAAGTCATTTTACAAAGTTTTAAAAATTCTAATAGAATTGTTTTCACTTGTTTTCATATATTTAAGCAAATGTTCAAATGACTTTTAATAGAAAATGCTATTACGACTTATGAGTTTTAATAGAAAATCCTTCTATGACTTATAATAAATGATGACTCAATTTTTTTGTAAACCAGCATAATTAGTTTTTTTGCTATCAAAATCTGTTGTTGTTTTTAGAAATTGATAATGATAGGTTAACGCTTCTTGGTTTCTTATTCTTTTTAACGAATCTTACTTTGTTAAAAAAATTTAATCTACTAAAAAAAATTTACAAATTTCTTTGGAGACTTTTTTATTTTATTTCAATTAAGTTTTATTAAAAGTTCTCTTAGTCTTTTTAATATTTGAATTTAAAATATTTAAAGTTCAGAAAACTTTTTATCTTTCAACTGAACACTAGCCTGAGCTAAAAAAAAACAGCAAGATGCTTAAATCCTTTAGATGATGATGATGATGAGCTTGTTAAATATGCATTTTGTGACAATAAGTTAATAACGTCAGATGAAGACCTTGTTTACTAGTAAGTTAGCAAGTTCTTACCGTTGAATTCTGTACTTAACAGGTTTTTTTCATTGACTGAGATATCTATGGTAAACATGTTATGCACTCACTTTGACGTTAACATAGTTTTCAGTGCCGTTTAAATGGTTGCTTATTAGGGTGGTTCACAGGTATATGGAAAAAGGCCATTTTAGTATTATTGCAATTTAAAAGACATTAACCCTTTCATGCACAAATTATTTTTCTGTAACTAACATAACTCATAAAAAATCATCTACAAAATGACAGTGGTACTATGAAATGTTAAAGTAGACTTTCTCTACAGCCTTTTTGAACTCTCATTTATAAAACAATATTGTTTTCAATCGGTTAGAATGCACCCTTTGAATTGGGGAAGCTTAGTTTGATTTGTTGTTATACAACAACCCAGCGCATGAAAGGGTTAAATGAGGCCAACAAAATGATGAAAGTTCGGTGAAAGGTTTTCGGTACTTCAAAACAGTTTTGATACGCTGATGATTGGCGGTAAAATTCGTATTTTTGTTCGATATGCCGTTTTTATTGGATGAAATAACTACATAAAAAGCTTTTCATAACGTCGTTTTTTTTTTTGTTTTCATTCTAAAAACTTCACGTTAACGATGTTCCCTTAAACATTTTTATTGCGAGCTTCTTCAGCTTTTTAACTAAACAGACCTAATGAAAAAACTAAAACAGTCCGTTATTTCTGGTCCGTAAATTAGGATCTTGCGAAGACTCGGAGGCATGTAATAACAACGGTACAAGCAGGAGTAAAGCTTTGGGGTTTCCAAACAAATTTCCTGACAAGTTTCTTGTCAAAATTTTGACAAAATTTCTGACGAAACTTACCGGAATTAAATTCAAATCTACTTTGTATACAAATTTTGTGCAACTTCACAACTAGTTTATTGTTTGTTCTTGTAATTTCGGCGAATGCATCTTAATTTGAAAAGGTTGGTCGAGCAATGTTGTCGTTGTTGGATGTTCCTGGTCCTCCACATTTAGAAAAGTCAACAACAAGTTTGTTGAAATGCCTTTTGTGTATTGTTTTTTTCTTGTTTAATAAAAGCTTCCTGCTTCCTCCTGCTTCTCATTCTTTATCTCCTCTTGCTTTCCATTTTTTGATTGGCTTCTTCTATGAATGACACAAAAGTTCTTATCTATGCATTAAGTGTAGGGGAAGTCGGGGCAAAACTGGAGGCACAACTGATTTTTAATATTTCCCTTTGAAAAGTGTTATTAAATGTGGCAAAAAAACCGTGCGTCGGTAAAATAGTTTCCTTTATTTAATTTCTGGTGTTAAAAAGATGTCATTTCTTATTCCTGTTGCGTTTCTAAGAGGTTGTGCATAAAAATGTTTGTTTTAATAAAAATATTATACATCATATTTTTCCAGACCTTTCTTTTGAGAATGAAGCAATATTTTTATTTAGTGTTAAACATATGTGTTATTATCGTTATTTCATCAAGTGAAAACCATTTTTGATATCAACATAACCTAATAAGCAAACTATGAAACTATTCTTTCCAAAAACTGTCCTCTGGGGCAGAACCGCATAGACGCACAGGAAGCACAATCGCATACTTTTGATATTTATCATAGTCAGATAATTAAGAATGGCAATAATTACAATTTTTACACTTTAATGCGTTCATGTAAAAACTAGAATAGAAATAGTTTTGTTTTGAGAAGTTGAAAATTAGATTTCGTATTTTTTATTTATTTTTTATGAGTTTTTGATTAAAATATAAAGCTAAGAGTATAAATCGATATCTTGTTATATTTATGTATATCTGGTGATTATTATATTATTATATAATGTAGGTATGTAATTATTTATTTCTTCGATTGAGAACGTAACAAATTATATTAATAACTTGGTATTTTTTGAATTGTTATTTTATCATACGGTTACTTAATATGGCTAGAAAATACAAACGTCTTACTAATCGACAATCTTAAGAAGAAAATTTCATGAAAGCAGCTATTGAATCAGTAATGAAGAAGGAATTGGGATATAAGAAGACATCAGTTGCCATGACTGCAGAAACAAAAAATGCTACACCAACGGAAATTGTAAGTATTTCGAATGAGAAAACTCAGACTGTAAACACAAAGAATGCCTACACAGTATGCAAACGTGCAACAAAATCAGCAAATAATCTGAGCTGTGACAATTATAAAGAAAATGTACTACGAAAGGGTACCCCTAACGATTTATGTGAGGGTGCGGCAGTAGCGGACTGGCAAATTTGAGCGGCCCGGGAAACCCCAAGTGGACCGGCCTCAAAAAAAAAAAACAATATAATATAACATTTTAATATAATATTACATATAAATACATGCTTAATAAAAAATAAATAAACAAAAGATTCTTAACCATTTAAATATTTACTAAAACCAGGAGCATTTTCTCTTATTTTATCTATTATTGTATAATTATTTAAGTTAACCAAAATATCCTTCTCTATCGCCATAAGCATCAAAAACTGCAAATTATCTTGTGACAAGGAAGATCTGAGTCTATTTTTTATAATTTTTAATTTGGAAAAACTACGTTCACAAGCTACTTGCTTGTGAACGTAGTTTTAATGTTAAATAAATTTATATGCAAAATAAAAATTGCTGTATACTTTGCTATATAAATTATATTTAGCCAAGAAATTAAAACAGCAATAAATACAATTTTTGCAACTCTTTTTGTTTTTGAGGCATACTTCACTTATTATTTCTGAATCTGAATCAGTTAATTCATCGGTGTTATATCTTGCATAGATATTTTAAAGTCGTCCCATTTTGTCATTAAATCAGTTAATTCCTCCCTTAAATTTGACGCTGTAGTTGTTTTACGATATTTTACTAGTAATTTACTGAGCTCTTCTAAACTGTTTTCTGAACATTAACTGTCGGTAAAATTTTTAGGGTCTAATATTGCCATGTCTGCATATAATTTTCCATGATTTTTAAAACGGTTTTCTATAGTATTTATTGTGGTATCCATAATTACGTTAAACGTGGTTATTTTATATTTTTCGATTGGGTTTTGAAATTCATGATCTTCGGTTATTTCGTCGGGCATTCTCTTTCGTCGTCTAAATCTCTGTTCTGGTATATCTTGTTCGACAATTATTTCACAATTTTCCTCTTCAAGTAGTGTATTCGCATGTTTAGCAAATGAATTTGACTTTTCTTTTACATTACTAAAATCGCGTGAAAATTTTTTTAACGAATTTAATGTGGAAGTTACCATGTTATAAGCTGTTAAATAATTTAAATTGCTGGTTTGTAAATATTTAGATAACGGTCCAATATATTGAAAAATTTTTAAATAAATATGCGCTGTAAGTATAACTTTAAATTTCAATAGACTCCATTAGTGTTGATGCAGTGTGTCTAATTTGAGCATTGAAAGATACGTTAGACACAAAATAGTTCAAAGTTATCAATAAGTCTACATATAATGAGGTTTCTTTGTTATCATAATGCCCAAAAAATTTTTTAAGTGCTGTTTCTTTAGCTGACCATCTTGTTTCACCTATAACGTTAAGCCTCTGATACCTTATTTTTACACTGGTGTTTTCCCAAACATCCATACATTGATAAGATTCTCTTAGAAATACGGCACACGAGTTGAGTAATTGAAAGAAAGAAGTACCTTCAATTACCGAACTAGTAGCATCTGTGACAACTAAATTAAATACGTGGGCATAACACCAAACGTGAATTTGACCAGGCGATTCTTTACTTAACCAACTGGTGAAGCCATTATACTGTGCACGCATGTTTGCTGCTCCGTCTGTCGAATTACCGATACAATTTTTAATATGTAATCCACCGTTTTTAATAAAAGTACTAATTAAATTGCGCATGTCTTTCCCTGTAGACGATTTGCAATTTAAAACAGCTACTACACGTTCATAAATATTTCCCTTTACATATCGGACAACAATTGAGCACTGATCCTTTTGTGTTATGTCCTGTGTGGTGTCAATTTGCAAAGAAAAAATACCTCCTTCCTGTATATCTAACAAAATGCTATCTTGAATTAATTTTCCACTGGCCAAAATTACCTGGTTAATAGTAGATTTTGAAATTAATGAAATGAAACTGCCTCTACCTTTAGTTCTCGCAGACGTTTCATTATTTGTCTTCTTTTCTTTGATGACTCTTGATAAATGTAATTTTAAAACAGCGTCATATTTAGAGAGTAGCAATATTAAAAATGAGAATAAGATCTGCCAACACCGTTCTTAATTTTTTTTTTTTTTAAAATGCAATCTAAAAAATTTAAAATTTTGTAATTTTAACAATTTTAATAAATTTATAAGATGTATTTTAAATGTTGTTCGACCGGCCCACCGGGAAATGTCCCGGTGTCCCGCCGGCCCAGTCCGCCACTGGGGTGCGGTTGTGCCTCACAATGGGAGTATAACTGTTTTTTCTACTAAGTGTAATTTTTGTGTAATAACATTTTAAAAAACTGTTTTATTTTTTTCTTAATTGCAGCAATTTAAAGCTTAATTACGTGGTTACTGAAATCAACTGTTAAAAAAAACGTCGTTTTTATTTTCATATTTGATGGATCGAAATGGTCAAAACGCGTTCAAAACTCAAAATTTTGTAAAGTAATAAACGTTTTTGTAAAATTATTGTTCCAATTCTCTGACTAGGATAGTACACATGAGAGAACCAAAATATATATTTTTCTTATCATTTGAAATTTTTTCTAATAAGTCGTAAAAAAAAATTAATGAAAATGGTGTATTAAAAAAATTCCACTTATGGCCACTTTTTGAGCTTTTCGCTTCATAGTGTAACAGTTTGCGAGGTTAGAATTATTTTGTTCTATCTCCAAGTTTAAACGTTGAGAGAAAGTTATTGATTTTTTCTAAAAGTAAAAATTGTTTAAATCTTTAGCTCTAATTTTTAAAGAAATAATAGCTTATACTTTAAATAATTTATGTTCAAGCAAATTATTTAGAAAAAAATTTATAAAATAATGCGTATTTTAAAAGTTATTATTACTAACTAAAGTTATTAAATCATTTTCTCCCAACTTTTAAAATGGAAGATAGAACAAAATAATTCTAACCTCGCGAGTTAGAGTTTTTTCAACAAAAATTGAAATCTGAAGTGGAACAATGCGAGTTTTAAACAACGACTCTTTTTAAATCACGGAGGTGATCAATATTTTTCTATTTGATAGTAACTGTGATTTAAACAATTTTGTTGTTCTGATCAAACGACAAGTCAAAAAATTTTATTAAATAATTCTACGATTTTATTAAACGATTCTATGATTTTGCAGTATCTTGAATGAATTACAAAAATACAAAAAAATTTTACTTTATGTTGCTTTTTCTAGTCGACATAAAACTGCAATAACATGCTAATAATAATAATATTAATAATATTAACAATAATAATAATAATAATAATAATAATAATAATAATAATAATAATAATAATAATAATAATAATAATAATAATAATAATAATAACAATAATAATAATAATAATAATAATAATAATAATAATAATAATAATAATAATAATAATAATAATAATAATAATAATAATAATAATAATAATAATAACAATAATAATAATAATAATAATAATAATAATAATAATAATAATAATAATAATAATAATAATAATAATAATAATAATAATATTAATAATAATAATAATAATAATAATAATAGTAATAATAATAATAATAATAATAATAATAATAATAATAATAATAATAATAATAATAATAATGATAATAATAATAATAATAATAATAATAATAATAATAATAATAATAATGATATTAATAATAATAATAAAAATAATAAAAATACTAATAATAATAATAATAATAATAATAATAATAATAATAATAATAATAATAATAATAATAATAATAATAATAATAATAGTAATAGTAATAATATATTAGTATGCTATAAAATGTAATAAAAAAAGATGTACTGAAAAAGTTACAAAGGTTTAAACTTTTGTTTAGATGTAAGATGGCAGCAATCACCATAACAACGAAAAATGTTTTTTTAATTGAAAATATTAGTAAAAAATTAACTAAAATTTATATTTACTCAAGATTTTTTACTTAAAAGATTTTGTAGTTAAAAAGTTGTTAGGAAGTATTTGTCAATAAACAACTTATTAAAAAATTATTTTTTGCATCACCGACTTTTAACCGAATATGAAATCATTTATAATTTTATTTACGGAAAAAACTGGAAAAATATTTACGCCGCATGCTCACTTACATACTTTGGCAACGGAAACCGATTCGCAAGAGTTTCGAGAATATTTGACCAAAGTTTTTCAGACGCCTTAAATTACAAGGTTATAAAATCTGTTATTAATACATGGAAACCATTAATTTCATCTTATTTAAACGAAATTTTTTTCTTTTTTTTATGAATCTTTTTATTTTAATGTCTAAACATAAAAATTATTTTAAGTTCAATTTATTTCAAAGGACTCATGTAGAAATTTTTTAAAGCATTCATTATTATTTGTTAAAAGCCTAAAAACTAAACGTCGATGTTTACTAAAAACAAGTTTTAAAAATTCATAATTAGATTAACCGAAAAGGTTTGCGTTTAGGGGCATAAAATCCGCCAACATGTCAGAGTTACGAAAAAGTTTTTTCACTTATGTTTTGGTCACAGTTACAAATCGGTCTACGATATCAGAGTAATGAAAGTAGATATTTTACTAAAATTTACATATCAATCCGGATTTATGAGTTACAAAAGGAGGATGCATTGGAACTTTTAACTCATTTTTTTGACAAACAAGATTTTATAAAAAGAATGAGAGCAACTTTGATTCAAAACATGAAAAAAATACATTCTTATAACCTTTTGCACAAAACATAAAAAAATACAGTTAAAGTCCTCTGGTCTCTAAAAAATTTGGATTTGGATTATTTAGACAAAGTTAAGGTCTACTCAGACTCAGTGGCAATAAAATTAGGAGGGCAATGTGGGTATATAGGCCGATTTCTCCAATTTTTTACTGCAGCATTGATGTTTTTTTTTTTTTTTTTTTTTTTTTTATCAACTTGTAAACTTTTTAATGAAAAATTTATTCAAAGCAAAAATTGCGTTTTTAATCTCTGGACATTCAAAAAGTATTTTTAGTTAAATTTTTGTGTTGTGTCATTTTTTGAAACCAAAAAACGTCATCCAAACCAGAAAACTTTGTTATAATACAGGAAGATTGTTTAAAGCAAATGTGACTTTATGTTTATCTATTGGTTGCTAATAACTATTCAAGTTAAAAGCCTCAATGTTCAAATGAATTTCGGCAGGCTCTAAACTGGAGCTCTGTCCGAATCGGAAAAAAGTTTTTGAAAATTAATTTGAAAACTTCACACGAAATTTCGTAAAAAGTTAAAATCAATGTAAATTTTAAGTTAAAAACGACCTTAAATCCGGAAAATTCTAAAACTTATTTAGTGCTTGAAATGCGGCGCCAAATTATTCAAAACACAGGTATCAATGCGGCGCCAAATTATTCAAAACACACAGGAAAGAATGGAAACATTGAAATTTTTTTAAGTTGTAAAACCGAAAGGTATTAGGTTCTATTTTTATACAATTTAAAGAAAGTAAGCGTTACTCAAAACTCTGATTTTCTAAGAGAAATTCTTCGTGTTTCTTTGAGTAAGCAGATGTTTTCTGAATGCGGATGTTTTTCTATTTTGGGAATTTCAGAATCTTTAAAGCGTTTTTTTATAAATATTTAATATTTATGAATGACAAGTAGTAGAATTTTTGTTTTTATTCTCTTGTTTCGGTAATTCTGGGGGTCCTTAGTAAATTAAAATATTTTTGACGTTTTGAAACGGAATTTTCTCTTACACATGACAACAGCTGCACTTCAAAGTGAATTATAAAACTAAATTCTAATTGAGAACGACTGGTTGTTTCACTTTTCCAGAGTTTGACTTGATTATCTTGTTCTTTTGTGATTCTGATACGTTTCGTATAATAATTTTCAAGTTTTCGAGAAAATACTGATACATTTTGATTTAGAGAAAATACCCGTTAAATAGTTTACAACCGAAAGCCATAGCACCAAAACAATTTGATCAGCCAATTTACCATAACCATCAAATCAACATTCAAGAAGGATAAAAAGCATAGAAGATTTTTTTTAAGAAGCAAAGTAAACTTTTGGCTATTACGGACGGTATAGTGGAGACTAAATACTTTACCCACTTCCTCTCTGAATTTAAAGTGCAGTTCATAATGTAATCTAGAGCATTTTGACTCAAATTTGTACTTTTGGACATACAAAATTTGTATTTAAATACGTGCTGAAAAACAACATACCCAATCAAATTTTTTTCCCATTCGGCAATACTGATATTATCATGCTACAGTATTGCTATATAGTGTGAAAAATAATTTGTCAGTATCAGTAACCAAGTGAGTGTTCTAGTTTTTGCAAACACTTGCGCAAGCTGTTTGCATAATTCACATAAGAGTTTATAAACGAAGTCCCCTTCAATACATAACATTTTACATTCTCATAAAGTTCCACACTGAAAAAACTCTAGTAAACATCTATAATTTTGACCGTGGTTTTAAATAGAATACATTTTATGATGTAAAATTGATGTTTTTCAAAGGCATGGAATGTTGAAAACGGTCAGCATGTAGGCGCGATCAGAGAAATTTTTCAGACTGCAAAAAACAACATTGTTATTTATATTTTTTAGTGCGAAAAGGTTACACTTAACGCTTTTGCTAAATTTTACGTTTAAACGCAGAATAACATGTTGACTTAAGAAGACAAGGTTGCTCATAGTAATTCAGTTGACATTAGCCTGAGTCATTTCAAACTTTCATTTATAGATTTTTCTTAATTTCACAGCATGACGAGTTCTTGTAGCGGATTTAAAACTGTATGATTTTTTCCTTCAAGGTCTAGGTAATCGAAAATTTCTAATTTACATATTAACGGAATGGAGATATTAAGTTTCAAATGAAATCAGAGAGGCTTAACAAATTTTTTAGATGAGAGATTTAAAAAACTCTAAAATTAAAATTTATTTTCTTTGAAATAGTTTACATCAGACATAACGTCTTCATAATATTTCTTGAAGATTCTTTAAATTTCAAAATAACTTTAAAACCTTTTAAATGAGATTCACAACGTCTTTTACTAAACCAGTAGCACACTGTAACCAGTAGCAACGCAAGTTAAATAAAAACATTGCTTAAACTAATACTGAAACATGTTCAATAGATGTTGGAACAAGAAGATTTTTAAGAGGTCCACACTTCATAACAGAGGTAACCATATCAGTTGGAGATAAATCCTCATACATGCTTTGCGTGCACATGTAGAAAACAACCGGAGGCTTGAAGCCATTAAATCTTATTGATGGAGCAATTGTGTAAGCTCCCATATTTTCAAAATATAGCCAATCGCCAATTGAAAGCTATGAAAGTAAGGTATAATTTAATCATAATATAATAAAAACTTTAAAAACCTTAATGTGCAAACAAGAAACTTACTTTAGGCAAGTAGGTTTCTTTAGATATGCAATCCATTGAATCACATGTTGGTCCCCAAAGACTACACTTGAATCGAGTGCAATTATCTGTTTCATGAAGAGTTAAAGGTGAAGGCGATTGATGGTCAAATAAAATGCAGTTGAAAGAACCATAAACTCCATCATTTAGATAGTACATAAACCCAGGAGGAGCATTTTTGTTAATGCTCACCTCCCTGACGGATGTAACATTACAAGATAATGTGAATGCAGATGCAACAAAATATCGGCCTGGTTCAGCAATTATGTTCACATTTCTCTCAGGAGGGAAAAACTTGGCAATTCCCAGGTTGAGCTGAGCAGCAGTCTGTAACAAGTTAATTTTCAATTAATATGTATTAGTTAAAACTTAACCATTATAGTATGATATAAAAAAAAACTTACAATTTTAAATTAATGTTTTCCACCATCAGCACCATTTTTCCAGCTATGAAATAGAACTTACTAATTCAAAAGAAATCTTTCCTCCCTCAACACCAGGAAATCCACCACCAATGTCCAGCAAAGTAAAATTGAAGCCAAGATTTTCCTTAAAAATACAAATTTGGTCTAAGAAAAAAAACTTACAGAGTAAAAAAAAAAAAAAAAAAAAAAAAAAAAAAAAAAAAAAAAAAAGCTGTTTTATATTCAAAATTTTCAAGTGATTCATAACTTTATCTTATATCTTCACACTAACAAACTTTGTTATTTACTTACTGCTTGCTCAAAAACTGTGGCTGCCAATTTCACAGCATCATAGTATAAGGAGGCATCATAACATCCACTTCCAACATGAAAACTAAATATAAAGTTTTAAATTTCAAAGCAGTCAAAAAAAAAAAAAAAAAAAAAAAAAAAAAAAAATTTGATTAAAAGCACAACTAAATTAGTGTACCTGACACCTATAACATTTAAATCAAGTTCTTTAGCAACTTGAAGTAATTTTTCTGCACTTTCGAGACTTGCACCAAATTTTATTCCAAACTAAACAAAACCAGACATTAAACTCATTAATAAATAATATTTATCTTGAGTTACATAACCATAATATTTATGTTTAAAAAATGGTTAAAAACATAAAAAATATTTGGTATATTTGGTATAAATGTGTAAGATTTTATCAGAGTATTTTCAACTTACCTGACAAGATGACTTAGAGTCATCTACCTTGATTCGTATAACAAGCTCTGCATTTGGGAAATGTTGCTTAATCTTATAGAGCTCTGCTTCATTGTCAAAGGTCATTTTCTTAACATTTTTCTCATTTGCATATCTAAATATTTATCATTGATGTATTTTAAATACTAAACAAAACAACCCAATAACAATATGATCTTTAAGAAATTGTTTTATTGTATTTTTCCAAAGTACTTTTGTAATTTTTTTTTTTTTTTAAATAATCTTACAAGGTTTAGGCATTCTTATAAATAAAAAAAATTAAATAACTTTAACAAACATACTTAATAAATGATGTTTGCTTGCATGGATTAGCAAAAATAATTCTTTCAGAGTCAACACCCAAATCAAGGACAGCTTTTATTTCACCCTTGCTTGCGCAGTCAAAATTAACTCCAAGATGTGCTAGCAAAGCTATCACCACTGGGTCTGGATTACATTTAACAGCTAAAAAAAAATAATTCAGTAACACTATTTCATACTTATCAGTTATAAGATTCTTTTTATTAATGGATAATTTATTTACCAAAAAAAGGCTGCACTTGTGGTAAATATTCTTGAAACTTCCAATACTTCTTCACTATGTCATCAAGATTGCACACATAAAAAGGATCATCTTTATATTCACGCCCACTTGAGTTAGTTTTCAAACGTAGAAAATCTCTCATATTGAAATCATCATTACAAACATTGATAACAGAGTCTTTATGAACTGTACTCAGTTTCATTGTGACACTGTTCATCCTGAAAAAGTAATAAAAAATAATTGGAAAAATAAAACTTGCCACAAGAAAACTTAAACAAATTTATGTACTTAAATATCATAGTGTACCTGAATCTTGCTTAGCAAATGCTAGCTAAACCCTTTATAAGCAGAATCCCACGAGTCGTGCGCCCAAATGATTAAAACTGGCCTGTGGCCCTAAAAATTTATATTTGAGTGTAAATTTCCGGTAGATATCAAAATATGAAATATTACATACTTGGATATAAAATGTATTAAAATCCATAATAAAGTACATAATTTGGAGAAAAAAAATTTATTTAACGGTTAATGCTAAGTACAACAGCAACTACATCTACATTCATTCTAACATAAAAAATACAAAAATGTGTTTTGGTTTTTAAATAAAAGTGAATAAAAGCCGAACTTTTTGCGCTTTTTAATTTTAAAAATGCTAACAACGACAAATAATCAGCATAATATAATCCAACTTACAAGTTCACAAATGGTGAACTGCCTTCGGGTGTTTTGACGAAGAATTTTCAAAGAAGCGAAAGAAAATATGAGATCTGTATTAGTTACTCGTTTCCTTGCCTTACTGAAAATTTTGTGTCGGAATTCTTTTTTATATGTTATTGAGTATGACACGTGATTTCTTTAAATATAACTTATTTCCACGTGATTTTACATGAATGGTTCAGTGATAATAGACAGAGTAACACCAAACACGATTATTTTGGGTGTAGATAACAATAAAATTCAATCTAAAAAAACTGTACTGGATAGGTATTAGATAATAGAAAACATATGTTAATCAGGAAATCTAACTAGTTTAATCTGGTAAGACTAGTTTTATATTTACCAATCCTATAGGAGATAATTCACAAATTTTATTTATATTTAGTAGTTAAGTTACCAAAAATAACATTTCACGCAGATTATAAAAAACGCCTTATGCTTTTTCTATTCATTTAACAAATGTCAAGCTTCGTTGTGATCAACAATGATAAATACACTAACACATACGGTTACATATATATATATATATATATATATATATATATATATATATATATATATATATATATATATATATATATATATATATATATATATATATATCACTTATTCATTTCCTTGAGGGGCAATATGCAGATGATAATTTCTTAATCCTTAACAATTAATTAAGTCTTAATTTTGCAGTTAATAGTTATCATTATCCAGTTCATTAGAAATGTGCTTACTTTTAAACGATCATTTTTAGATGTTAAACTTTTATTTATAAAAATATGCGCGTTAAGTTGAGAGAAAAAAAAAAAAAGAAAAAAGGTTTCAATAGATCAAAATAGAGATCGAGGTTTTGGAGTGCGACCAGATAAATTGATAACTTTTTATTCACACCTTTTTGTGATACTTTTTATTCGCACGATTTATTTCTCTATAAATATTTTTTTTGCGACAATCATCACATTTTTATAAGATAACGCTGCATATTGTAAGTGATATAAAAGAATGATGATGTCATCTGTTTTGAGGAAAAAAATCGATAAACATTTTTCTAGTTTAACTTGGAAGTACAGAAAATATTTACAAATCTCTTTTCGTGACGTATTAATGATAAAGGCTACTTTTATTTTATTGCCATTTTAAAATTTCTCCATTTTAATTTTTTTTTTTTTTTTTTTTACTTCTGATAAACAGAAGACGAAAAGGTGAAAAAATATATGTTTATGTTTTTAACGAGTATTTTATGACGCTCGACTGAAAAGTCTGTGGTAAATTTAAGAGTAAAAATAAATTCCAAATTTATCACTCAGTTAATGTTGTTGTTTCAGAGTTTTCTAAAAAGTTCTAGAAAAAACATCTGCTCGCCCCCAAAGAAGAAAACATTTCAATTGGATTAGTATGCTTGTTTCTCAAAATTAATCACGATTCTTCCGTCATTTTTATTTATTGATCACGTTTGCATTTATTATTTGATTGAATTGGATTCAATTTCTGGAAAAAGGTTTTTTTCTATTAACAGAATATTTTATATTTATGTTTCAACCAACGCTTGCAGCTTCATATTTATGTTTCAATCAACGCTTGTATTTTCATATTTTAAGTAAATATTTAATCCTGTTCATTAAAACGATTACTTTTCCTGTTACTTAACCCTTTTACCCCTCGTTTCTTACCCTGCCAAAAAACAATGCTCACAGTTGCGTATGAAAAAAATGATAAACCTGGGGAATAATTTCTGCTCATCTTGTATAATCTCATCTCTCGTATAATTCTCTTTCCGATCCCTGTGATTGTGAGCATGTTGAGCCTTCTATTTAAAAATATTTTTGCAAAAATTTCACCAAGTCTTGAAATTACCATAACAAACGTTTAGTAGGCGATCTATGCAGCAAGAAGGTTTTTCATGATTTTCTTTTATTTAGGGAACAACGTGTCGAGTATCTTATTTCTACTTAATGATATTTTTCTATCAACCAGGAATCATGATTATCAACATCAAGTGCTATTTTTAGCAAAACCTTTTATTTTTAAAAGTATATATATATATATATATATATATATATATATATATATATATATATATATATATATATATATATATATATATATATATATATACTTTTACACGTGAATAGTAAAAAGAAGTTAAATTTAAACTGTTTTTGCAAAAATTAGAATACTTTTATTGTCTTCATTATCTATTAAAGCTTTCTACAGAAAAAAAATGTTTTTCGTTTACATAATCAGTCTGCTCTAAAAAAATCTTTCTTTAAAGTAATGGCTTAGAAATGTCACGAACAGCAGACAATAAGGTTGATATTGATGAACTTTGTTGTCGTTGTTTTTTAGATGACGTAAAAAAACCAGTTAAAGCCTTTTTGAAAGCAGCAGTTTTTACACAAAAACAAGTCTATTTTTTAGATAGCACAGTGTTTCAAAAAACTCAAGCAAACTAATATAATCCTAATATACACCAAAGGAGACGCGGTAAAAAAACCCAACATTTAAAAAGTTATTTTGTCCTTGGAAAAATTTTTTATTAGGTTATTTATGAATGCTTTTTATGGCAAGGTATATAACGGTAAATTTCATTTGAATGCTTTTGGTTGAACGTTTTGTAAATGTCTTAAAATGAACCTGGTATAGAGTGAACCTGGTATTGAGTTTCTGATTATAAAATTTATTAAGATAAAAAATGCTTAGTTTTAAATTTGTATTTAAAGAGATCTCATTTCCCATTTTGATAAGAATAGAGATTCAAAGTCTTGTAACTCTACATTTACTTTTCTTCTTCTTTAAAAAAAAAACAAGTATTTTAAATAAAATTCCATGAGCACGTGGTTACCAAGGAGAATTTTTATGTTTTTCACTAAATGCATTTCTAAAACATTACTGATTTGAACAAAGCCATCCACACAAATTACTACTTAAAACTGATGCAAACCAAAAAGAGATTTTATTTGCGCTGCAGGAAGACAACTATTTCGTTAAATTCGGATCCAAAACGTTTCGACAAAAAAACGTTTCGACAAAAAAAACGTTTCGACAAAAAAACGTTTCGACAAAAAAAAACGTTTCGACAAAAAAAAACGTTTCGACAAAACAAGTAGCAAAAAAAAAAAAAAACCTCAAGAATGAATTCACTCAAAACTGCTATTTAAAAATGACAAAATTGTTCAAAAGTACGTTTGTTGCGGAAAAGCAGTTTAAATATTAGCGTTTTACAAATAATCTGCTTATAAATGAGAACCTAAACGCGTAAAGTGGAATTTAAAAAACACAAGCTAAAAAGAGAAAAAAAATTTATGTTATCGTGTTAAATATATTATTAATAAGTATATTAGAAATGACTCAAAAAATAGTTATAATTTTGCTGTCATTACTAAGTGCGCTAATAAAACACCCCAAAAAAAAACAAACAAATACTGTCAAGATATAAAAGTGTGATAAATTCTAGTAATTCTAGTAATTCTAGAAATTCTAGAAATACTTGAAATAGTTTCTACCTAACCTTTAAGTATTCTTATGATATAAAAGACTCCGGTAAAACAAATACTTTGTTTTGCTTCTTGTTTTTTTTTCCCGAAATATTTATTTTTGTCTATACTGTTTTGTGAAATATTTCATTTGGTTGTCTGCTACTTTTGTTTATGAAATGAAATTGCTTTAGTTGTTGTCATAAAAATATGATAAGAATTGTAAATAAATGATAGGAAAAATATTATAAAAAGTTTTATTATGGTTAGTGTAAAACACGCAACGTAAACACAAGAATTGTAAAAAGTCATTGCGTTTAACATTTTTTCATTACAATTATAGAGTTACAAGTTTAATAAAAATGTTAGAACTAGATTAAAATTGATTAAATTTTGTTCCAAAGTAAAGATTTCTTTTCGTGCTAATGACGCATTATAAACTCAGTGAATAATGTAACACATCTACTGAACTTTTTTTTAATTAAAAATCTTTTATCATGTAGCAAAAAAGAGATAATAGAAGATATTACAAAAATAATAGTAAAAAAACCGGAAGATTATCCTTCTTAACTTTTAAATATATTTAAAAAAAAATCTTGGTACATTGTGTAATCAGCGGAGTTTTTAGTAAACCTTTTAGAAAATAAAAAAACTTTATTTTTTAAAAAACATTTTTGTTTTTACAAACATTCACACAATTTTAAGAATAAATCTTAGGTTTTTTGCGCAGGTTTTATTCTCAAATTGCTCATTCAACACCTCATAAATATCCTATTACCAACATACAATAACCGCCCAGTTACCATGTGATAGCTTTCTAAATATAAAGCATACGATAATCTTCTAAATATAAAAACTCAAAAATAAATTTAGAAAAGGAGAATGAAAGACTTTTTTTAAGTAATTAGTAATGATTAAAAATGCAACACGTTTTTTAACTTCAAAATATAAACTTTGTTTAAAACAAGCTGACGTAACTTTTCTCTATTTGAAAAAATTTGAGGCGCACCTTTTTTTAAAAAGCTAAACGCAAGACTATTTATTCAAGATGCGTTGAAGCTAAAATTCGCTTAAAAAGTTGAAAACAACAAATCCCATCATCCACCTCAAATAAACAAACTCCACCACTCATCCCAGATAAAAAAAAAAAAACCTCCCCACCCACCCCAAATTAACAAACTTTCTAGTTCCACCACTGAAAAAGATAACTACTTTACAAGAAAATAAATTTCAACCTGGTTTTTATTAAAATGTCTTCCTTTTAAATATTAAAGCAGAAATTGGACTTTTTTTCCTGATATACGTAATACCGAATAATACCAAAAAATACCGAAAAAAAACGAAAAAAAACGAAAAATGCCGAAAAACAAATCTTGAAATTATTTTTGATTTAATTTAAGAGGATAAACGTTTCTGCACAACAATAAAATTTCTTTAAATAAAATGAGAAAATCTCACTTGAATAAATTTTACAAACTGTCACAAATTTAGAGATTCACTAACAATATTTTCTTTTTAATTTCGACAAAAATATATGACATTAAAAACACTTCTATAAAATTTTTCGAAATCGTATGATCAATTATAAAATTACTCTTGTCTGCGTCAAAAATGTTCCTAAGGGTTTCATTGGAGGTTCTGAATGAAATTTGCCATCTAAACCCGAATCAAGCATTTATATTGCTCAATCAGCTCTAGTTTTTGAGATACAAACTGTGTTTTTTAGATGGCATCAGAGAACTCAATGTCCATTTGACTGCGAGCGCGAGTGGTTTTGTAGCGCTTGCTCGTATTTCTATATCTATAAACAGTATTCAATTATATTTCTAAAGCTTTATTCATAAATGTCACTTTTTTAACAGACAAATACATCAGCTAAATAATTTTTATTTCATAAAAATGAATAGAATGTGTAAAAACAGTCCTAAAAGATTCTGCTATGTGTATGCGAAGTTATTTTTTAGGCATCAGCAATACACTATAAGTCCATTAGTAAAGTCCCTTTACCATACATATTTCGAAATAAGGTTGGGCGATCGAGACAAAAGTTTTGCCCCATATTTGTGCTGCAAGCCTGTGTCGTTGTCTTAAGGCGCTGGATTGAGAGCAAAACAAACTGTCTGTCATTTGGAGTACCTTTGATGTGGAGAGAAGAAATGGTCCGAGTTTACAGACTGCTATTTTTGCGTGGCCAAGGTAAGATTATAATTGCTAAAGAAAAATGCTTTTCTTGACAAATTCAAACATATTTATAGAAAACTTTTGGTAGCCTGTAAAAAATCTAGTTAAATATAAAAATTACAATAGAATTACAATAGAAGCCATTGAACAAGATGCATGTCAAGCATTTAGTATAGTAACCGACGGTTTTCTGGAGAACAAAAGACGCTCAGAATGTGTCTCGCATGTAACGCCAATAAAAATGCATTATCTCCAGCCACATTTTGAATATTTTCCAGAAAACTGTGGAGATAAAAACGAATAATAAGGGAAAAGTTTTAATTGAGACATAAAAATGATGGAGATGCTAAGGACGCAGGCTAGTGTTATTAATTTATCTGATTAAGACCAAAAAGTCTCCTTAGCAAAATTAGGAAAACAAAAACGACATAAAAGGGTTTAAAAAACAGTGTGATTTCTAAACATAAACAAAAGATTGTGCGTGTTACAGGAGAAATACAAATGTACTACAAAGTGTATATGTAATGTAATATGTAATGTAATATGTAATGTAAAGTGTATATATAATGGCCAAAAACGAACAGGGTGTGTTAGAGAAGAAAAAACGAATCACAAAAATGTAATAGTCGATATCATAATATTAATTTTTTTATTATAAAAATAAAAGAATTTTAAAATCTTTTTTAAAAAGTAAGCATGCAAGAAAAATAACAGAAAATGTGTCAACAAAAGTTTACAAACAGCGGATTTAAATATGTACATATGACACACTCTGATCATTAAGCATAATGGGCAGGCCTTATACAAGTTTTCAAATTGCTTTTGTTTGTAGTATTTGACTAATGTAATAAATTTATACTAGATACATTTATTTTTGATCATTATTTTAAGTTTGTAGCTAATAACTATAGAGCCATGTTAATGGTGATATATGTAAATGTTAATCTTCCTTAAACAAAAAACAAAGAAATTTTAACAACAGTTGTTAGGTTTTGTGGTTTATAGTTAAGCAACTTAGGCCTACCCGTCGTCGTCGGCGAAAGAAAATAATAGGGAAAAAACAACGAACTCGGATCAACTTTAAAGGCTTACAACTCTTTTATCGAAAACTTTTAAGCTTCAACATTTTTAAAGATTGTTTACTCTTTTTTAAAATTTGAGGAGCTAAGATATCTTTGAGGAGCTAAGATATCTTTTGAGGAGCTAAGATATCTTTTGAGGAGCTAAGATAACTAGAAGGAGCTAAGATATCTTTTGTTAAGAGATTTCGAAAGAAACTAAAAGCGCCCACATTTTATTCAAAGCTCAGCATTAAATATTTAAAACATTAAAAACATCGACGATTTGGTTTTTCGGTTTTGTTTTCCTTATTTTTGCAACAAGTTTTAAATAGTAAATTTATGCATGAAACTTTTAAATTATGCATAAAAAATTTAAAATTTATGCATGAATATAAACTTTTCACAGGAAAACTTTGCAGTTTTAAACGCGTAAAAATTTCTATTTTAATAAACTTCAAAAAAAAAAAAAAAAAAAAAGCGATTTTTATCATCAAAGACATCTACAAATTGGCACTTTATAACTTATTAAAAAAAAGTTTTTAACTACTTGAAAAATTTTCCTCTTTTTTTATTTTAAATGACACATTTTTTTCAACTGTAACATTATGAGCATTTTGTGCTCAGTTACAAAATCAAAAATATTTATGGAAAATATTTTCAACAGTTTGTTGGTTACTTTTCATTTCTCGAAATGCCTCCTGTCACCTTGGCACAGAATTGACCGTTTTTTTGGTAACTTCAGTCGAGATATTTCATTCTTTTTCAATGACGGGCTGGGGGCCATTTTGGTCATTAATTCTTTCGCCTCGAATTTTTGATCCAAATGCTTCCACATGTTTTCAATTTAATTAAGATCTGGAGATTGTGTTGGTCATTCAAAAGCTTCATATAGTTTTCCCTAGGGTCATAAGGTTAAGCGATTGAACTATGCAAAATTCATATAAATAAGCCGAAGTCGATTTGAAATAATTTTATCAAATGTAAACAAATTTGAAATATTAGAGTTTATTTATTATATACATATTTAGAAAGTCTGTTATCCAGTTCTTTTTTGAGCTGTATGACTTAACTGTAAAAGAGTCACCTTTAAAAGTTTTAAGGATTTTCATAACCTTACCCATAAATCATCCATTTCTTAACTGCTAAGCAGATTATCAAGACTTTTCTTTACTGATAGTTCCTCTAATTTTCTCCTCTTCGTCCATTTTGAAGCTTAAAATTATTTTGTCCAGAACGAAGCTCAAAATTATTTCAACCAGTGTTGTAAAGTGGGAGAACGAAAGAAATTATAAACGTGATCACTAATTTTTACTTTAATCAGACATGTAATGTATTCGATTGAAGAAAATGTGAGACAGCCGAAAAACCAGGTGAACACACATGTACAATTGCAAGAAAAATAAAACAGTTACACCGTTAAAGTTTAAAAATGTTTTTGAATTATCGACCAGAAACTCAATTGTAACTAATATTTTTATGAACAAGTTGTGACAAGGGACAAACACTAATCAAAGGATAACTGGTAAACCTGTTTTAGAAAACCATGACTAAGAGGTCGAAACAAAAATATTAAACGAACTCAAAGATAAAATCCATTGTCTATGCCAGAACAACATCTGATTTAAGGAACATCTGCAGATTCATAGAAAAAGAACGGTTGAGAAAATTTTGCAGGATTTCTGGCCATTTGTTGTGGAGGATCATGGAGTTTTTTTTGAGAATATTTGAGAAATTATCAAAAAGTGTGTTTTAGAAAAGAGAGAAAAGGGAAAAAGAAGATTTTGAAAGTGAAAATAAGTCTAATATAAATAGACACTTTGGCCATGAGTTCCGAAGGTGGATAAGGAATGTTTTTTGAGTCACGTTTGGTTGCATATTACTATTTGTATTTGTAAATATTAAAAGAATAGCCATGAGGTAAATAGTTAAGAGTATTTATTGAGTAAAACGGACCATAAGTAAGTATCACTATCATTTCGTGTATATTTCGATTGAGGAATTATTAAACCGTTCTTAATTGTATTAAGGCTTTGTTGTTAAGCTTTATGTAGGTCTAAATGGTTGGAAGACGAGGAACCACCGTTACACAAACCATACACAAACCACACACACACACAACACTGAGGGAAAACCAAAAATCCAATCATAAACACCCAAACACCCTAACATAGCTAAGTACATTTCCAAACATATCTCCATGCTTGCAGTATGAAGTTTTAATAAAAACATCACTCGGTCATCATGTCAGTGATCAATAACAATAAAACTAAATAAATCTATTATCGTTTAGTTTGACACATTATTTTATTACTGTTAACTACAAACTATTTTCAGGTTTAGAGAACTTTATCAATATTTTATGTCAATATATATATATATATATATATATATATATATATATATATATATATATATATATATGTTTTATATCACACCATCGATTGCTGATCATTTTCTAATTTAAAGACAAAAATTACGTACAAAAATTTGGTTTTAAAACGCTTCTTTACTCCAAAATATTTTGCAATTAATAGGAATTGATAACAGAAATTGACGATAGGAATGCCAATAGGATTTGAGTATTGTTGTGTAATAAGTTCTCAGTGATAAATTAAGCAGAAAGTCAATTTCAGTGATCAAATATAAATGTGGATATAATTAAAGATTTGTTTAGGTAACTTTCGACAAACCTTTAAATAAAGAAAATGAAAACATTTTTGACATCTAGTATATATAATATATCATTGTCCCTGGTTTAGTTTGTATATAAAGTTTTGGCCAACGCTCCGGCTGCCGAAAGACAATCAGAAAAATGTTTACGATATCTTTCGTGTTGGCTTCAAAAGAAGCAACGCGAGTTGAAAAGAAAAAGAAAGAAGAAAAAATGAAAGTTAATGAGCAGAAATAAGATCAAAAGTTGTTTTCGCTTAATAATTTTCATTTTTTAGGAAATTAAAAAATTAAAGAAAAAGGATTTAACAAGAATAGGAGATGGAAATGAAAATGAAATCCGAAAAATAAATTCTAAAATCCGAATAAATTTGGACTTACATGTTTTTAATAGATTTTTCGTTGATAAGTTAACATTTAGGTATCTCAATTTATTTTTTTTACGGACTCTTCGTAGATCTAAATAGATAAACTACCTTAAGATTATTTTAAGATTTTTTCAAACAACTGATAAGAAGTTTGTACTTTGTTCGATATTATTTGTTGTTAACGGAAGCGTTAAACGCTTATGGATTTCACTTCTACGGCCAAATGTAATAAAATATGAATATTAGCCGTTATTTTGTAATGTCGCAGGATCATGATAGTTTCATAAAGTGGCTCCTTTTAGACTCTTAATAAGAAGTTTTTTTTTAGATCTAGACTCTTAAAAGGTAGTTTTTGGTCATCCTGGAATTTCACTGGCTAACATTCATCTATCTACTAAACTGGAGTTATCTAAAAATTGGCTTTTCTAACTGGCACTTAAAAATGCTCATGAAAAGCTTTTAATTTCTATTTTCTTATCTGATTTTGTTAAAAAATATGTATGACAAGCTAACTCATTTCTTAATACAACCTTTTGTTCTCATAAGATGAGAACAACCTTACGAGATGGGAAAGTACAATAACTATGCTACACTTGGTGGGCTAATTTGTAATAATGATGGGCTAATTTGTAATAATGGTGGGCTAATTTGTAATAATGGTGGGATAATTTGTAATAATGGTGGGATAATTTGTAATAATGGTGGGATAATTTGTAATAATGGTGGGATAATTTGTAATAATGGTGGGCTTATTTGTAATAATGGTGGGATAATTTGTAATAATGGTGGGCTTATTTGTAATAATGGTGGGATAATTTGTAATAATGGTGGGATAATTTGTAATAATGGTGGGCTAATTTGTAATAATGGTGGGATAATTTGTAATAATGGTGGGATAATTTGTAATAATGGTGGGATAATTTGTAATAATGGTGGGCTAATTTGTAATAATGGTGGGCTAATTTGTAATAATGGTGGGATAATTTGTAATAATGGTGGGTATAATTTATTAATAAATATTTAGTAAAAGTAAAATCATCTACAAAAATGCTGCTAACAATGACACTCTAAACGGAAAACAGGGATTGAAATAAAAACTTTCATACCTTTTTTTTTTTTTTGAAAAGTCATTCTCTGACAATTTTTAGTTAAGTAAATCTTTGCTAAGAGATCCTCTTTGTATGGCCTTGTAAATATGAATCTTCAAAAGGCTTCAATTGAGTTCAGAGAATTTGCAGGCCTGAAAATTTTCTTTTTGTTAACTTTTTGCAACACTATATTTATCAAATGATCGATAAATATCAGGGACTCCGTTATCTTGCCCTTATTTGGAATTGTGTCCTTTGTATTTGCTTTAAATAACGCTCAATGGATAACACAATTAAACTGATTTTGTTATTTGCGATCTTGATAAGTAGAGGCAACCTTGTTAGAAATTGTTACTTTGAAAAAGTTGTTACTGACTTCACGGTTAATCTTAGCTCCATGTTCATTACAACCTTTTTGATTCCGTTCGACTTGGCAATGAAATAGAGGAAACAATTGATAATCAAACGTAATGAAGTAAAAAAACATACGCAAAAGATTGGTTACAAAATCGAATTTGATTTAACATAATTCTTATATATTTACAAAATTTTTAATCAATTTCTAAAAAAAAGTTTTGATGAAAAATCAAAATCTACTTGTAGAGTCTTAGTCTACGTCAAAACATATTTACTTACTCAGTAGCCCTGATATTGTAAGAGGTAGGAGGGATAATGGTTACAATAGAGTTCTCGTAAGGTGAGTCGGCCACTTTTTAGTTTTCGTACAAACTCATGTCCTCATAGACCGATCTCCAGTTAGGATCATTTTCTTCGGACAGAAAAATGTTCTGGTCAGAGAATCCAGTTAAAAAAGTGTTGTTTTTTTTACTAAATACATTATCTATTAATTCTGCTTTCTGAAAAAGCTTGTATTTTTGTCCGCAGAAAATTTTCCCGACTGTACATCAGCCTATCATACCATTTTCCTATCCTGCTTTTACTTATTTTGTTTGAAAAAAATTGAATCTTTGAAAATTTAAAAGCTGTTAATAAGATGGTACTTGAGACGGTTTAGTTCGCTCATAATTACAAGCAGCTGTGCTACTCATGGTTTACTAAAAATATTCAAACATCGAGACTTTTTTATTCAAAATACTTAGGAATATTTTTTATTTCATACTTTTTTTTACGGACTTGGATATCTAACAATTAAATTTTGAAAGTATTTCAAACTTAATTCAACCTTATTAAACCATTTAAAGTTTTTCTTTACCCCATTTTGAAGAACTTTAAAGCAAGCTGAAGTTGAACAAGAAAATGCAAATGTACTTTAACTTTTGATGACACGAATGATTTAAATTTTGTCATTTTTGATAAAATTTAAATCATCTATGTCATCCAAAGACACATACACACAAAAGCAAGTTACCAACTCAATTTCAACCAAATTCAAATCAGTAAGTGCGTATTTTCAGCCCAAATTTTCTATCGAGTGCCAAAAAAAGCGATTTCGCAATAGTCATTTCAGTCCACTTTATCGTGGTAGCTCGCATCTTTTAAAAAGCACCCTCTTAAATGTGAAATCAACTGTTACGCGAACAGGCTCAATTTTTTTTTTTTTTTTATTTTCCCAATTTTACATTTTTTTCAACATTCTTCCGTGACAAACACATATATAAAAGATGGCGGAATCAGAGGGCATGTGTGATTCACAAGCTACTATTTCTGTACCACCTACTACTATTTCAGATCGTATCTACAATTTTTTGATATCTAGCTGTGAATATCTTTTAAAATTTTGGTTCATTATGCTCTTTATAATAATTTGGTTTTTAAGAGGTCCATTGAAACTAACAGATGCAAGTAATACAGGTAAAAGGTCAATTTTACTAAATTCCTCATATACGTATGATCATTTTTTAAAACGTAAAATATCTTCGTTTTTCTATCATTATAATAATAATCAGTTATAAAAAATCAAAAAGTAAAAAGTAATTTAGGTTTTAGATTAGATATATAGTATAAAAAATTGAAAAATAAAAATTATTTTAAAGTTACTTCTATAATGCTTCAAAATCAACGTCAAATAAGAAATCAGGTTTGAGAGTAATCAGGTTTCAAAATCAATGTCAAGTAAGAAATCAGGTTTGAGAATATAATTCTGCTTAACAAAATCTACCCTTTATAACATGAAAATCATAAAAGCCTCTGCTTTTTAAGAAATCCATGAAAGGAAATATGCGAAAAAGTATAAATAGCAATTTTCTTACAGAAAAAGTTTAACTTTTACTTGTCACCTCAAGAAGTACTTAAAATGTTAATTAAAAATTGTGTAATAACTTCTGTAACAAATGTTACCCATCTACCTAATATTAACTTTAAGGGAGCTATGCTCTTACTATATACAATTAGGATAATATTTTTATTTTGCTACTATATTTTTTACCGATGTTTAATATCCTAATTTTTTCTATCTCTATCCTGAATCCAAACAATTTAGATTAGACACAGAATTTAAAAAAATGATTTCAAGCAGAATAGGGAAAGCAACCTGCAACTATACAAAGCAAATCTAGCTGATCTATTGTGTATTGCATAAATCTGTTGTGTAAGGTAAAGCAGATATTTTTAAAAATATTTGAAAAAAAGAAATGTATTTAGCTATTTTGCTTAAAAATATAGCTGCATACCTTTAGTATCCAAAGCATGTTAGTAAACATGCTAAAGAAATAGAAATGGCAAGACAATAGTTGTATGGTGAAATAGTATTGATCTTAAAGCTTTCATTACCAATCAATCAATTATAAATCAAATTTAGAACCTTATTCAGCATTCCTCTTTCTATTCACTTTTGTTTACTTAGGTGATGGTACTTTAGTCATTTATTTAGGATACCAGTTGCCTAAATGCCACTTAATAGTAATACGCAAAGTTGTTTTTTTTTTGTCATTATTTGACGGTCTAAATTCATGAAAAAAAAAAAAAAAAAGAAGAAAGGTGCCAGGTATCAAAAGTGATAAAATCATAAAAGGTGCTAGGTATCAAAGTGACATAATTGCAGTAATAAAATTTTATTCAGGTTTTGTTTTTCTTTCCTTAAATAAAAAAAATGAAATAATGTCTTAGGCAGGTGTGATATAAGCATGATAAAATTCAATCAAAATTAGGTAATATTCTAGGAGTATAGTAATGTACTTCCAGATGATAAAATTCAATCGAAATTAGGTAATATTCTAGGAATATAGTAATGTACTTCCAGATGACAAAATTCAATCGAAATTAGGTAATATTCTAGGAGTATAGTAATGTACTTCCGGATGATAAAAAGGCAATGAACTTGAAGCTTATTGTTTATTTGGCAAAAGTAGTTCATTTGCTCATCTCCATCATAGTTCATTTGCCCATCTCCATCATAGTTCATTTGCTCATTTCCATCATAGTTCATTTGCTCATGAATTAGGTCAAAATTATTGAAATATGTTTTTCATTTTGGAAACAAAATTTTCCAGCTATATAGCAAAATAAATCTCAATAATTTGCTGTGTATGGGGAAACAAACATTTTATTTCTTATTTACCTGTTTGTAATGTTTTCATGAATGAATATAATCATTCATGTACAAATAATCCTATTATACAAAGAAATAAGTATGGTATTTTTAAATTTTACTTGTTCTAATAAATGAATATATCAAAACATGTATATGAAAATAATTTGTGTGTAATAAATGCCTTTTAAACAAAAGTGAACTAAAATGAACAAAATACACAAAAAAACATAAAGTGAAGGTATTTTAGTTGCTTCATTAAAGATTGCTAACTTGTCTACTTTTCTAACTTTTCTAACTCTAACTTTACTACTTGTCTAACTTTTAGTTGACCTGCATTTTTTTGTGCTTTATTTAGTTGCAATGTTTCTGGGTACTCTTACTCCTAAGTTTTATGTGGCATTGACAGCAACATCTTCAATTTTATCAGGCTTAATACTAGTAAGTTCTACTTTAAGAAGAAGAAAACTGCTTGCTCCATCATTAGTCAACTTTTTTTTTTTTCTAATTAGATTTTTGATTGGTGGTATTTCTGCAAGTATGGAAGCTCATTTATAGAGTATTTTTCTCTTTCATACTTTGGACCAATACTTGGTCTTACACCAAGCCAGCCAAATGTAAAGCAGTTAATTGCAGGTAATCATTTAATATATCAATCAAAGTAGTATTTTTTTCATGTGCATGCTTTGTATGTTTTTTTCTGCTTTAAATTTGTAAATATGTAAACAAAAAAAGTAATTCTAGCTGAAATTAAACAAATCTAATGCAATAAACAATAAAATTGCTCACTTTATACACAATGTCTAAAATAATGTAAAAAAAATTGAAAGTATAAACAACTTTTAATGAGAGGTATGATAAACTTTGATTAATAACATGAATTTATAGTATAGTAAAGTAGGCCAAGACATTCACAAGAACTTCAAATTGGTTTTATTACAAGATGATTAACTTGCAATTGAATGAGTACTTCACAAAAGTGAGTATAAATTGCCAGTTCACTTTGATAAGAAGCAGCAAGAAGTATTCTATAAGATGTCAAGGGGACTTCCAATATCTAGCTAACAGTTAAAATAAGTTTAGTAAATGTAGAATAATGGCAAGATCAACAACCTGATGCAAAAAAAAACATATATATAAAATAAAGCATAGCTTAGCATTCAAAGTTCTTTTGAGAGTTATGACATATTTCATGTTTTGTTGTAAAAAATGGTTTTTAAATTGTTAAATGTTACTAAACACTAGTTATAATTTTTTCAGAGTGCAAGGTTTGGAGAAACCCAATGAGTCTTCTTCGAGGAGCTGAATACCAAAGGTAAACATCTCTTGAAAACTTAAAAGTTAACTGTAAACAAGTGTTTCAACTAAAAAGTTTTTTAAAATTATCTTTATTATTATTATTAGCTTATTAACTGCTATAAACTATAACCTAATGCTGATAAAATATTATTTATGCCTAAATCTCTCATATTGTCTTAATGTAAACACCATAATGTCATTAACTTTTCTTACTGTAACCAACATGATGTATCAAATCATAAAATTTTAAATATTTTTGATAAAATTTCAAATAAAAACATTGCATTGAGCCATCTTTACATGAATAATTTGCAAGGTATCACCATCAATGTGTCACAAAATGATTTATTTAGACTGGTGTGCAAATAGAGGAAGGGTGCAGATAAAATATAGAACTTTTCTCTATGGTTTAATAAAGATTTTTTATTCCAGGTTAAATTGGTCAATGCAGTTGCAGGCGTTGACAGATTATGATTTGCTCTTGTCAGAAAAAGATCATCTGGTATTCTCTTAATTTCATTTTTTCAACTCTGATATTCTGGACTTTAATCTTCTCATTACTGATTCTTGTACTCAGTAAAAATGTAGCACCTTTTAACTGCTCGAGAATATTGTATAAATGTTTATTGAAAATATTTTGTTATATTACATACTTTTACTTTATATTGTATTTTTATACTATAAAACCAACTTTATGTCTAGTAATAAAATTTAAAAAAACTGTTAAATATAAAATGTTTAAATATAAAAAATGTTTTTTTTTTTACTTTGCAGTCCTTTTTTACCTGTTCTACCGATAAAATCAATGGAAGACCTGGAGATTACAGTAAGTTATAAAAAGAAATAAAAGTTTTCTACTGTAAGAGATTTTATGCTTTCACAAGAAAATTGTAACAACAAGCAGAAACTGCCTCTTAATCATTTTCGAAGAGAAATTTTTCACACAATTCTACCTGCATTTTGAAACCTGCATGAAAACCTTAAAAATAAGCAAATTTTTTTGTCCAATTTATATGCAAGTTAATGTTTTATTTTTGATGCTACAGAAAAATGTTTTTGATGGTTGCAAAACACTAAAGTAAAGATAAAAAATTAGGTCTGTTAAAAATTTGCCTACCAAAGTTTTGGTCCAGCTTCAGCTGCATGTTGTTTAGGCAAAATTAGTTCATGCTAATTTAAGAACACATCTTATTTTTGTTTGAATTAGTCAATTACAATTTTATTTCTTGAATTTTCCACATAGCTGTAAAATGCAAAAGAATAAAGATTTTCACATAAGTCAAAAGTAAAGGTTAACAGCCATATTTGCCCATTGTTTACAGCTTCAGTTTCAGCTTCAATAAAAAACAGAATGCAATTGAGGCAGTTTAAAATATAATGAAAGTTCACCCTCTTGCCTCTTTAAGCACATCCAGCATTTATGACTGGTTTGCAAAATTAATTACTGGAAATTGAGCTCTACAAGATTATCACAATCATGTTAACCATCCTGTGTCAATAATGACATGCTGATTTTTGTGCTTAAGGCAGGTACCTCTGAGATAATAAGCAAATTCATGTGCTTGCAAACCAACATTGCCAACTGTATGCAATAGCAAAAGTGAAAAAGCAGGGTAGATGGGTTCCATACAAATTGATAGAGAGGAAAAAAACCAAGCAAGCTGCTGTTTGTGCTACACAAAGAACTTCTTTTCTTGGGTGCATCCGCACCTCTGATGAGAAGCAGGTGTCTTGGGACAACCAACAGAGAGCATACACCTGGCTGGACCTAGATTAACCATTCATGGAAGTGTCCAAATCTGACCATCATTCATGCAACCATATTGTGTATTTGGTGGGTCAGTTATGGAGTGGTTTAACATGATGAGAAGAAAGGAAATAAGGAAGACTCTGTGACAGTTCTAGAATACATGAGGCACATGAAGTTAGTCCAATAACTTAGTTAAGTTACTTCAATAATTTAATGTTTGAGCGTGGTCAGACTACACATGAAGTTATTTTAATAAAATTATGTTTGAAATTACAACTTGAAGGGGATATATCTCTTTAGTAGTAAATGTAATAGATTGTTTTCAAATAATTTTCCATCAATGCTCAATTGCTCAAATTGCCAGCAATCAAACTTTTTGAGCCTTTTGTGAACATTTTTTTTTTTTTTCATCTTTTAGAAATGTTAAAAGCATTTAAAGAGAAAAAAAAGGAAAAGAGAATTTCGATGGCACATGAAGCATTGAATATTTCACAATCCAAGTAAAAAATAAAACTTTAAGATTTGTTATTTAGTATCTGCGATTTTTTTTCTAAACAACATGTTTGAATGGGATTTTTTTAATTAGGTGTGCAACTGCGTTTGTGTTACTTGCAGAAGAAGAAGCAACTACAATTGAAGAGGTGAATTAAATTTCATATATTTTATGCAGTTAGTGTTTCATCTTTTATTTTTTACTGTTTTCAAAATATCTCGGGCTGTCTAAAAAGACTGTCAAGCTGATTTTCTCTCAAAAAAGATATCTTATTGACCTAAAAAACTTTTAGAAATTAACTTGCAAAATGGTTTTTTAAAAAGAAAGTGCTAAAAAAGGTGATGACAAGTGTTAGTATAAAGATTTTTTCAAACAAATTTAATGTTTTTTCAATAAACAAGTAAAAAAAACCTTTTAGAAATTTTTATAGAATCACTTTGAGGTTTGAACAAGTTTGAATAAATAATTTCATTTTCTCTAGTCATTTTAAAATCTCTCTGAAAAATTTCAGAACGATTGTAAAAGCCTCTCATTTTAAAAACTTCTACAACATCAAAATTAAGCATCAAAGATTTTTTTGATAAAAATTTTAAATATCTCAAGTTAGACATTTTGTTTTTCTAAAAAAAGATTAAGCTAACTAGATCTCTGAATTAAAATATGTTTTTAATTCTATACTTAACTTAAATAATGTGACTAATTAAAGATTGCAAACAAAGTACTTATTTTTTGTATAAAAAAATACAACACCAATTACATTAAGTATCAAATAAAATGGTTAATAATAGTAAAAGCAAACTAATTTCAAGTCATAATAAGTTCATTAAAGATTCAAGAATCAAACCAGTAACTATGTCTGAGTTGAGTCTAACTACTGGAGAGAGAAACTATTGGTGTTAATCAATCATGTATGGTTTGTCTTTTAAAATGTTGACATGAAAAAGATATAGACAAGCATCATCAAATAATTTAGCAACAAGTATTACTAGTCAATGAAATTTCTCTTTGGCCTACTTCTGATGTGCGTGAAGCATTGTTTTACAATGGTTATAAGTGGCTGCAATTGAAATCCAAGACTTACAAAAAAGCAACTTAAAGTTCAATTCAAATTTGTTAAAGACAAATTTTGAAAGCCTTTAAATTGGTGGTGATAGGTGTTGAAGTTGATATTTCTAAGGTTTGTTTTATGCTTTGTTGAAAAACCAATAAAAAATACAACAAAGGTTTGTGCTAAAACAAACAAATCAAAACATATTCTTGGTAAACATATTCTTGGTATATTAATTAAAGACCTGATTTTTCAGCAAGGTGTCATGTCATTGAGCAATAATTGTTCAAGATTGGTTAAAACGAAAGAAAATCAATGTGATGACCTGCAAATGGTCCTAATTTCAACTGCATTGAAAATTCATGGTCTTGGTTGGACCAACAATGTGCAAAACAGCATTTATCCTACAAAATGAATTAAAACTATAACTCATCATCACAACTCAATATTCCACAAATAATTGTTTACTTTTTTTTTCAAATTTATTTATTTACTTTTTTAAAGTTAAAAGGCCTGGGGATTCATCAAAAATAATTTTATAAATTTTATGTATATATATATATATATTGGATAAAATTATTTTTATGAGTAAATCATAATATGTAACCCTGGTTGGGCTGATAGTTGTTAATAATATGCACAATTACATGGATGAATGTATTTAAAGAAAAAATACATTTTTTGTTTTTTCAATTTTAAAGTTAATAGTTAAGTTTGATACTGAACTTTTTGATTTTCTTTATTTTTTCTATTCTATACTCAAATGATTTAAATCTGCATTATCCAGGTTATAAATTGCATTTCAGTTAGTCCAATATGAAGATTACAATGTTCTCTTTTCCAAACTGCTTTTGCATCTATTTTGTCAAATAAAAGAAGTTCAATCTGATGAAATTAATCTTTAATTGATAGGCAGAAAACTTATTCAAACAAGCATTGAAAGCAAGCGATAATAATTTGCGGCAATATAACAGTTTATCTGCTGACGGAGAAGCTGAAATCTGCCATAGTGAGTATAAGGGTACTCTTGAAAAAAAGCTTAAAAAGTTCAAAATTTATTTTGTCTTAAAGTTTTAAGTTAAGTTTTTTAAAAATTATTATTTTCATCACTAATATAAAAATTAAAGTAAGAGTGAATAATTAAAGTGTTTTGGTTTTCAGACTTTGAAAAATGAGTTTTTTCTAGGACGAGATACAAATGTTCATGTATATGTGAGACGAAGGCTGGCAATGTGTGCACGGAAGTTGGGAAGAACAAAAGATGCTGTTAAAACAATGAAAGATGTGAGTATTACATCAATTTATTAATATATAAGATATTTATGATGATGTTAATGGTGGTGATGGTGAATACCATGATGGTGTCATGTCATGGTGTCAGATTTACAAAAAATTTTTTTTTCTTAGTTGCTAAAAGAACATCCTTTCTTAAGTGTTTTAAATATTCATGAAAATCTTATTGAAGCATTATTAGAGATGCAAGCTTACTCAGAAGTGCAGGTATTTTAAATGTCATGTAATATTTTCATAATATTAATATAATATCTTAATAATATACAATATTTGGTTAGTGATCAGTGATTATCAAGTATTTGATTGGTGAATGTAATTTTATTGTAAATATATTTATGCTTTTTGCTTTTTCAATAAAAACTTAACACTATTTTCTTTTAACTTATAATCATACCTTATTCAACATAAAATGTTTTTCTTATTTTGTTAGCAAGTACTCACAAAATATGATGGTATGTTTTTATTGAATTTGTTTTAATTACTCAATGAAACTGTTTCTTTCATTTACTTTTCTATGAATATTTGTTATTTTTTTCCTAAACTTATTTCTTTTTAGATATTAGTCTTCCAAAATCTGCAACAATTTGTTACACTGCAGCTCTTTTAAAAGCAAGAGCAGTGGCAGATAAGTTAGTGTTTTCATATATACTTAATATTTTTTCTAAACATTTTCATTAACACCATGTTGACTTACTTTCGTTAGCACCAGGTTGACTTATTTTTATTGACATTATCTTGAAGAGAACCTTTCAAACTTTTTTTCTCACCAGGTTTTCAGATTTTCAAGGTTTATAAAGTAAAATTGTTGAAAAATGAAATATAGTTCAATAGTCTGATTTACCACCATTGGCGTCAATAGATTTATTTACTCTTTTGGTCGTACTGTTAACTAATGACCTAAGAGTATAAGATTATTCCAAATTTCTTTAGCAACATTCTTTGAATCTAGTATACTTTGTAGTTACAGCATTTTTCATCTCCCTCTGCACATTTTATAATGGGGTTAAAGTCTGAGCTGTTTTTATTTTTTTCTGTTCTGAATCCAAGTTATTGTTATATTACAAGATTCTCCTTATTGAAAAAATCTAAAAATTTTACCATTAAGTTGTTTGACTTTATAAATTGCAGCTGTAAGTATTTCTATATACTATCTGTAAATCAAATATTTTTTTATTGGTAATGGATCCCCAGACCCCTCAGATGGCTGATCCAAATTTTGGTTTATTGGTAGTTGGTCGCTTTTTTGTCCAATTTTGTTTGTGTACAGTTCAGTTATTTTTGAAAACCTTAAGTAAAACTTGAGGTGGGCTTTACAGAAACCTTTTACTTGATTGATTAATTTATTTTGGCTCATGTTTGATTTATCAAACTGGTATAACAAATTAGTTGATATATAACTTGCTACCTAAAAAAATTTATATTATTGAGAGGGAGTGTTAAAGATTTTGTAGAACATGTTCTACAAAATCTTTAACACTAGCTTTTAATTTCTTGATAGATTTTATGGAACATATTCTGACAAGATACTTTTTCATACTTGAGATATTAATCTTAAAAAAAAAAAAAAAAAAAAAAAATAGAAATTGTGTGATGCAAAACTCAGCAAAATATTTTGCTAATTCAACTAAACCATTTAATGTATGTGCTGTTGCTTCAAATATTTTGCTTTAGATGTTTCAATAGTGACAATCCATAATTTAAAACATTTTTGAAAGAAAGTAGCTGTTGCAGATGAAGGTCATATGGTGATTCAATGGCAAAGTGTAATCAAAGAGACAAAGAGTCTCAATCTTTTGTCATCACCAAGCTTGTAAACATTTGAATGCATCTAGAAGTCTTTTTAAAAATATAACAGTTCTTTTAATATTGCATTGATCTATTTTAGGATTTGATGATGATGCAAAAAGAATTTCTTCATAAAAAAAACAGAGAAACATTCTGTCGCTCTATAGTGCTCTTAAAACACACAAAAATTCAAAAGCACAAACAATAGTGAC
Organism: Hydra viridissima; assembly: GCF_058129835.1. NCBI lineage: Eukaryota > Metazoa > Cnidaria > Hydrozoa > Anthoathecata > Hydridae > Hydra > Hydra viridissima. The sequence goes on along the minus strand of NW_028324301.1, from coordinate 20,896,542 downwards.
TAAAGAATAAAGTGCATCACCGATACTTTCAACAAGAACTTGTTTTTTCTAGGAAATTTGATATTAATTTCGTTTCACTCATAGACAACTATTAGGTTGAGTAAATCTTTTGGTATTTTTTGTTTAATAATTACTAACCATATCATTGTAATGGAAAGAGTCCCTGGCTAAAAAAGTTCATCAGGTTACATACTTCTTGCAATCGAATTTGCTGAAACTCTAATCCTTGATTTTGGTGGTGCAGTTGGTACAAGGCTGGGCTTAAACCCATTGAAAATAGAAGGTGGAGAAATAGTTCTTTCTTTACCATGAACATTTAATTTTCTGAAATCTAACAGTATAGTTACTATCAGGAATGTTTCTTCTTGGAATAGCAGTACCTTTTAACTGTTCTGGACTAACCTGAAGGCTGCCTTTATTAGATAACTATGCATTATGGAGGTCTGATCATTACAGGTCACTTTTAGAAACATATTGAATAAGTCTTTTCTCATGACTTTAAGTTTTCTGCTTGACAAATTCTAACTTTTCTTTTTATAGAAACATCTTGGCACATTTTCTTCAAATCTCAAAGGTGCTCAAGACAATTTTTTAAAAATAAGCAATAAAAAAGCAATAGTTCAATGTTCCGTCAAATTTTTTGGTAGTTTTTATAGACTTGGCAGAAACCTCCTTTTGAGAGATGTTTATATCTCTCAACCAATAAAACAACAGCAATAGTAAATTTTACAAAAATCAATATTCTGAAAAAAAATTAAATAATTGTTCAAAATAGAAAAATAGTTGTAAACAAACTTAAAATTTTAAATTTATATTTTGTCATGAATTAACTTGAAGTTTACTTAAGTTTTTATGCCAGCAAAAACCAAAATGTAGACATTCCATTCCATTAGCAGAACCATCATACATACTTAAAAGAAATTTAATTGTAATGGCATGGGTGTGGAGTGGGAGATGAGCTTAAACATAATTTTAGTTATTTCATATTTCTATAACTTTCTCACTTTTTGTCTCTTACTCATTTTAATACTTCTTTACTTACGCAATGCAGCATTATCATTATCAAGACATAATAAAAAGTCAATTTTTGAGTAAAATTAATGTTTGAAGGCCCCTATGATGAAAGTTTAAAAAAACAAACAAAAGCTTGTAATAGTTAAGGCAAAAATGAAAGTTATCTTGTGTCATTTTTTCACTATTAAGTGATATATGAGTAGAATTTAAATTTTTTTGTCTTAATATATGCAGATTTTCACCAGATGTAGCAGCAAAACGAGGGCTGAATCCTGCTGAAATAAGTGCTGTCGAAGCCATTCATAGGGCAGTTGAGTTTAACCCACATGTTCCAAAAGTAAGTTGAGTTTTTTTAAAGCTTAAATCTTTTTTCATTTTTTTTTCAACTATCAGAAATTTGAGTTGTAGTCAACATTTTTACACTTTGTTGTTAATCTTTTTGTTTCACTTTGTTAAATATGATTTACTGGGTAAAGATTTGGAGCCATTTTTGTAGTAGCTATTTGTTTATTTCCTTTAGTACTTGTTAGAAGAAAAAGCATTGATTTTGCCACCTGAACATATATTGAAGCGAGGAGATAGTGAAGCTGTTGCATATGCATTCTTTCATCTCCAATATTGGAAGAGGATAGAAGGAGCTCTTACTTTGCTTGATTGCACTTGGAAGGGAAGTTAGTGCAAGGTTTAAGTTTTCAATTTTCATTGTGATAAGCTGCACAATGCTCTGAGATATTATTTGTCTATTTTCATAATTTGTTTTTATTAAATAATTGTACAAATTTATTTTTTTAATATTTTTTAAAAGCACGATTTTATAATTATTATTTATATTTATCATCATCATTATTATTATTAAAAAAATAAAAAAATATTTGAAAAAGAAAAAAAAAAAGAGCAAAGCTTCTGATTATTTTCTGATTATATTTATTTTTTGATGTGTTAATCAACATTTAAGCACTAGCTTGGCTAGGTGTTATTAGTGTAGAACTTCCAGACCAAAAGTAATCACTTAATTATAGCTGTCTCAAAATGTTTATGTAAATTTTTTAAAATGTAAGGAAATATTCAACATTTTGCTAAAATTTTTTTTTTAGCTTTCAGTCTTGTGCCTTACCCTCTTGAAAAAGGACATTTATTTCATCCTTACCCATCTTGTACTGAAGCAGCTGATAGGGAACTTATGCCTGGTATAATCACTTTAATGTTTAAAGATTTCTGCTCTGTGAATCCAAAATAGTATAATGAGAATTTATGTTTTCTTGTTGCTTTTTTTTTTCAGAATTTCATAAAGTTTCAGTGTACCCTCAAAAAGAGCTACCATTTTTCATCTTATTTACTGCAGCATTGTGCTCTATTTCTGCTGTTCTTGCATTGCTTACCCATCAATTTCCAGAGACTATGATATACGCTGCCAATATGGTAAGTAACTTTGTTATATACACTCTTTTCTTGAAATCTTGAAAGGTTCTTGAAATTCACTTATAGATTTTTGATATTTAATATTTTTTTAGATTTTATCCTGTTGCAGTTTCCCTTTTACATTTTTGGTTCAAAAGATGGAAGAAATAGTTCCAATATCAATGTGGCAACATTTTATGTAAAAGTATGTTTTTTGTGAGTTTTATGTTTAGTGTACTTTAAGGAAATAGCAATCCAAACCTTGATTTTAATTTTTTATTATTAACAAAGTCCCAGTTAAATGTTTAAAACTTTTTTGCTTTTTTTTAGAATCTGGAAACAAAAAGCTTTCCGTTGAAGGACAGTTATATCAAAGCTCTATTTCTTCTTTAAAAAATGCTTTGTAAATAGTATTTATTTTCTGGATGATGGAAAATACAAGCTGTTTTGTTATTTACTTGTATTAGTTCCCTTTATGGAAAAGAAAAACTCCATTACTTAATATTCAAAATATGTCTTAAATTGTTTTTGTGATGCATTTATTTAATGTAATAATGCTACAATTATTCAATTGAAGCTAAGTTTATGATATTTTTTTGGTTTAAAATTTGTTCAGTTTGTTTTTATCTTAAAAGTTCTTATAGCTGTTTTTCAAATATGCAACTTCCTAAGTTATTATTAATTTACAACAAAAACATAAACTTAACCAAGATTCTAATTTTCATTAGTAAAATATTAGTATGTCGTTTCCCACAGTTCTACCCAGGGCTAAACACACTGCAACAGTAGGAGGCATTTTTCATGTTTTGTTTTTAAAGTACTTCAATGATATTTCTGCTATTTAACTGCTGATAGTTGGCAAAAGTTTCTATTTTATTAGAAGTGTGACAAGTTTCTCTTTATTGAAAAAATCTAAAAAATTTACTTTAAAATTGTTTGACTTCATGAACTGCAGCTGTAAGTATTTCTATATATTACTATATATATAGAGAGATACTTACAGCTGCAGTTCATAAAGTCAAACAGCTTAATAGTAAAATTCTATATATCACTAAATAATAATTTGTTGAAGGTTAATTTGGTCTAACTTTTGCTTTAGGTAATCTTTCTTCATGGTTTGGGGGATACTGGGTAAATAAATATTTTCTTTAAGTTTGCTCCATTCATAATTTCTACAATTTAAAGTTTAAATTGTTGTCTTGGGATTTTCTTAGACATGGATGGTTGGCAGCCTTAGAAGAGATTGCTCTGCCATACGTTAAGTACATATGTCCCAATGCGTAGGTGTTTTTTAAATGCATTCTTAAATTTTAAAACTTTGTACTTTCTTTTAAAACTTTCTAAATTTTTTGTAGCATCATTTTTTTAGACCAGTTCAAAAAGTTACTCTTAATATGGGAATGTCCATGCCCGCGTGGTATGTTTTTACTAATATAGTAAATAATGTGCAATTAGTAAATTTTATATATATGTGTGTGTGTGTGTGTGTGTGTGTGTGTGTGTGTGTGTGTGTGTGTGTGTGTGTGTTTGTGTGTGTGTGTGTGTGTGTGTGTGTTTGTGTGTGTGTGTGTGTGTGTGTGTGTGTGTGTGTGTGTGTGTGTGTGTGTGTGTGTGTGTGTGTGTGTGTGTGTGTGTGTGTGTGTGTGTGTGTGTGTGTGTGTGTGTGTGTGTGTGTGTGTGTAAATAAAATCATATATATATTGAATAGCTATCTATTTCGAAATTTATACATCTTTATCCTAGAAGTTTTATTAGAAATAGTTTTTTTATTTTTTATTATAGGTTTGATATTTATTCACTAGAAAAGGATAGTAAAGCAGATGAAGAAGGGATCCAACACTCTGCAAAAGAATGTTAGACGTTTTACTACCCTCTTTAAGATTATTTTGTGTGCTGAGCGCGAGATATTTTTTAGTACTTTGTTTTCGTTTTACCTCAATATAAGCTGAAATGGTTGCAGATAGTTAAAGGGTTTTATGTGTTGTTCTTAAAATAAATCTAAGGTATGATGCGAGATTAACTTGACAAATCAAGTCAATAAAAACTCGTCAATTTTATGCTCAACAATCGGTTAGAATTTAATAGTAAGAAAAAGTGCCGCACAAATTTCAAGATTATCGAAGTTTTTTTCTCTCTTTTAGTGAAAAAAATCATCAAAAGTGAAGAGGAAAATGGCATCCCTTCAGATCGCATTCTAGTTGGTTTGTTGTTAAGTGCTCTTAGTTAATAATTTCTGTTTTATTTATTGCAACCTCGTTATCGGTTTTTATGTTATTTTCAGGAGGGTTTAGCCAAGGCGGTGTTGTTGCTATTTACACCCTTTTAACTTATGAGAAAAAATTAGCTGGGTGTATTGGTCTCAGCACTTACATGCCTCTTCATAAAAAGTTCCCAGAGGTGGGTTCTTCTTAAAAGAGTTCTTTTTCTGATGTTTGTATTTTGATGCGTTTTTATTTATTTATTTTTTTTTTTAAATACCCTTTTTTTAGATGTGTAACGAAATCAACAAAAATTCAGAAATATTTTTGGCTCACGGTATTTATAACACTTTGTGTTACAATTTCACAGTTTAAATGTTTTGTCATCATTTCAGTTTTATTTGCCTTCAGGGGATGCCGATCCTGTGGTAAAATATAACTATGGCTTGATGACATCTACTTTATTAAAAGGATTTTACAAAAACACCACACTCAATACGTACAGCGGGATGGCCCATAGTTCTTGCATGAAAGTGAGATTTTTTAATCTTAACAAATGCGAAGGGCGTGTTATTATTTCGTCTTTTAATAATGTTTTTCCTTTAATTATTATAGGAAATGCAAGATGTTCGATCGTTCATATCGAAAGTTTTACCTCAAAAGTAAAAATCACGTTACAAATTTTTTCGATAGAAAAAACTTAATTCACTTTTTTTAATTTTTAATGGTTTTTCAGTTACTAGTTAATTATCGGGAATTTTTATTTCATCCTTTAAATGTAAACCCAAGAAAACGATTTCATCATCACACCTCTCTATATGTAATTTGAAAAAGTAGTATGAAAATAGTCATTATACGTATTTTTGGGGTAATTTTCGTTTCTTATTAATACGCTATTTTAGATTTACTATGTTACCAACTGAATAAATATTTAGTTTTTTTATGATGTGGAGTTTGCTTGGAGTGTATACTTTATTCCAAAAAAGGAGTTAAGAAGGTTATAAATAATGCTAAGATTTTAATCATTAAATATACATTACATATATTTAATGTTATAAATTTGTAACAAAACAAAAGTCTATTAATATGCAACACTAAACTAGTTAATAAGTGCAAAATCCTGTACTAAACTAGTTCGAGCTCAATAGTCAATTTTTAAATATACGTGCTACTAACATACTATGCAACTGCATAATGAACTTTACCAGAGTAATCCAAGTAGTCTGTCTCCTGTTGTATGTTATTACCATTGTAATTCACTGTCATTCGATTCGATTTAAAGTAGAGTTATCAACATTTGCACAGAACGATTAAAGGTATTTTTTTGTCGGTAAGCATACACTGAACATAGTTTGCACAATGTGAAAGTCACTTGTGTTTACAAGAGATCACTCAGTTTGCGTAGGTAATACTTAAAAATGAAGTTTGTTTTTATCTCATTTTCCTTTCTTATAAGAAAGTTATAGAATGACTGAAATATTGTTAATTATTATATTAGATATCATTAAAGCAATAACATTTGGAGCGGGGAATGAAATGGGGTTTAAGCTGTCGATTTGGAGAATTAAAGTTTGAATTAGTAATTTGATGCTCCCAATAGAAACATCAAACAGCTAATTCAAGCTTAGATTAACTAGAAACTGTTATGATAATTATAATAATTATATTGATTAAAATAGTCTTTGTACTATAAATTTTCACACAGCGTATAAAATCAAATTAAATCAAAATTTTACGAAAAGAAGCGGTTTTTTTTGTTCGTTGAGATGTCCCATTAATATTTCTATTTTCATCTTAATTTTTTAACTTCAACTAAATTGTCAATTCGCTATTTTTATTTTAATTTTTAAAAAGTTTAGTTGAAACAACAACAAAAATTTCTCTTCATTGACTAGCGAAAAGAACACGATGGGGGGAAGGGGGGGAAGGCGTGGGGAAACTTTGCTGGTTTTTTATTCGATAACTTATCCCTAAATTAACTACTGCAATTTTTTTTTTTTTTTCAAGCAGAACAAAGAAAAATACAAACTCTATAAACAGAAGTTTGTCACAAAATTATTTTTTTCAATATAAAACTTCAATAAATTTTATTGATTTGTTTTCCTTTTATTGACAAAAGACCATTGATCTAAAAAATTGACCTGAGTTAAGAGGATTTAAAGGCCAGAATTTCATAAAAATCCAATTAAATAATTTCAAATTTAGTACAAGTTGTAGACCTACTTGGATAGTTTTTAGGTTGAAGTAAGTTTTTAGTTTTAAGTTGAAGCCTAAGAAAGGAACCGATGACTAAAACTAAGCAAAATATTAATAAGCTGAGAAACCATGAAATCAAAAAGAAAATAAACGTAATCGCAAAAAAAACTCTTAAAATTTTATAAGTTACTTGATTTCTCAAAGCTTTTTCATTTTAACATAATCTCACTTTAAAACTTCTATTAAAATAAATAACTGCTGAACATACACCAATTTTAATTATTTTATTACAGCAATATTGACATATAGGACATCGAGACCAAACTATTGCATTTAGTGATTCATTGACACTCCGGGTTCCCATGATCCTTTACAAGCATTTGTCTAGTAAACAATCGCTACTTGGTTTAAAAAAACGGAAGCCCACAGTTAAGGTTCATAATTTAATTTTCGTTCTTCGTTTTTTTGCGTTCGTTGAACAAAATTCTACTTCTGAAATGATTGCTTCTCCAGCAATCATTTCAGAAGTAGAATTTTGAACTTTACTAATTTCTGGTGGTACATCTTTAAATCGATTTCCCTGAAATATTGTTTTTAAAGGTTCACAAGATTTTTTTTTTTACCCATTACAGCATTTCAACTAAGTAAACCAAACATTAGACAGTGGTAAAATGAAGAAAGCATGAGTTTGTTAACGTCTTGTAATTTCAAATTATAGCCAAAAAACGTGTTTAGAAGTTACAAAAAAATTCTTTTTTAAAGAATATTCACTACTATTTTTCGCATAAATAAAAACATTGAAAGTAAGTAGAGATCATTAATTTCAATCTTTTATTAAATAAACCTTTTAGCGACATTTTTTCAGTTCAGTAAAAGATTTTCTAATTGGACTTTGCATTAACATTTTTAAATTAAATATTTTTCCATTTTGCTCGCGTAAAAAGCATTTTTAATTTCAATTAATTTTTTTTAAAAAAAGGGAAAAAATAAAGATAACTATCCAAGTTCACAAAATTTATAATTAATTACCATTTGGCAACCTTTAGAGATAATCACAGCGGTACATCTTTGAAGCATTTTGTCGACAAATCCTTATTGTTTTTATAATTTTCTTTTCTAACTTGACAATCAAGCTCCTCCTATAAACTTTCAATAAGATTTAGGTCAGGACTTTGGGTAGGTCCAAAACACGCACATTAGAAGGTGTGAACCAATTTTTCGCTGCGTTTGAAGTGTGTTTAGGGTGATCATCCTGCTAGACACTATTGTTAACTTTTTTGCTTTGACATGTGGTAGCATATGTGGGTAGCATATGATTTTTCACCTAATTGGTAAAGTATTTGGTATCTATGATGCCCTTAATTTGAACTGATACATAAAGTCACGGGAAAAATGATCCCAAAACCATGGCACTACTTCCCACGTGTTTTACGGTTGGTACAGTGTACCGGGGGTTTTCTTTTTTTGTCCTAACATCCTTAATACCATCAGATGAAAACAAACTAAACTTACTCTCCACAGCATTTTACTAAAACCAATCCAATGTAAATGCTTTTTGGAGAGTACTGACAGTTCACATAGCTAATGATCGTCACTTTCAGTAGCTTTTGTTGGTCGATCATATCACCATTTTGTTTCTAAACTTCCCCTCAATACTTTTATCTTGATCCATGCCCTTAAAAGCTGTTTGTTTACTTTTTTTTGACGACCATCTTCCACTTTTGCGGTCCATAGTTATTAATTGCATAATTATTAACTGCATAATTATTAACTGCATAATTATTAACTGCATTTACAACTAATTTTACAGAGATCTTTGTGCTTTCCCATTTTTAAATTTTTGATTTTAACAACTTTTTAATGAAACTTGCTGAAAAAATGTAAATATGGTAGCTTTAAAATTTTTTATGGGTGAACATTTTTAAATATGATTTTAACAACTTTTTAATGAAACTTGCTGAAAAAATGTAAATATGGTAGCTTTAAAATTTTTTATGGGTGAACATTTCACAGACCAAGAATGGTTTAAATATTTTCTGTTAAAAAATTGTTGCAAAAAAAATATGACTGTAAAAATACTTTTGTCTGCAACTGTGAAAAAGATAAAATGTAAGAAATGTTGTTACTAGGACCGTAACCATGAAAAACGATTTCCGCATCTCATTTAAAAATCATTATATACCAATTTTAGTAAAAAATTTTAGCTTATTACAAAATAAGGTTATGGTAATTAACTGTTAGTGGAAACGGGGCTGAACTTGATAGAGTTTAATTTACTTTTAACTTCCTTTTTTTATTTTGAGAGTTTGAGCATTTTGCAAAACAACGTGTGTTACAATAATATACATTCAAGGTTCCTTGCAATTTATTTTATAAGCGTAATTTTCCTCAATGTAAAATGCTCTTTGCACAGTTCACATTTGTGTTTGATAATTTTTATGGAATCAAAGGAACTTTATTTTCATTGTTTTTAAAAGTTTTCGAAAATTTGTTTTTCCTTTTTTTTTTCTAATTATGAGTTAAGAAAAAGTTCGAGCTTTTTATATTATTATATGACTATAAAAGTCGATAAAAGATTAAGTAAAAATCAAATCAAAAACACCACTAGTTTGAGTCGAAGTAAAGATTCAAAACATTGAAAATGACAAACATCAGTCCACTTTATGTGTTTCAGTGTGAACATCAAAAAAGCAAGGAGCATAATTTTTATAAGTTTACAGAAAATGTTTTAAACGTTTTACTGAGCGAATATTGGTTACTAATGAATGAAAAGCAGCATGATCTCGAAAAAATGTACACAATACATTCTTTTGATTTTGATTTTGATTGGTTTGCAGAGGAATTTCAAAAACTTTTATTAATTTAAAACTTTCCCTAAAAACGTTTTTTCTTTTTTATAAAATCATTTTCCTGTTTTACTTCTAAATAATAAATAAAATTAATATAATTGAAATAGTGAAATAGAAAGAGGAAAAAAATTATATGGTATAAAAAATATATAAAATTAGAAAACGTAAATAAAAGTTATTAGAAAAATTCAACTGTAATTCAATCTAATATGATCTTTGTACTGTGATTAAAATATTGTCAAAATTAAAAGACATTTGGTATCTGCATCATTTGTGCATTGTTTTTGGATTAATTGTGTATTGTTTTGGACTATTATGGTCCTTCCCATCATCCCCTCCAATTCCGATATCCATGATTAATTATAATGTCTAAAGAGCATTTGGTTAGAGCAGTCCAAGACGTTATTTGTTTAAACTAATATCCTTCCTAATAACAGAATGTTTTAATTAATTCTCTTTCATTGTTTAACTCTTAATAAGGCAAAAAAACATCCTCAGATAAGAGGTGGTGCACTTCCTAAACTTTTCGAAAGGAATTTTTACAAAATTATACAACAATTTACAAACCCTAAATAATTCATGAATGAGGGCTGGCCTCACTTTCGTAACAGGATAGTTGTAATATTAAAGTTTATATTTGTATATGACTAGTGCATATATATATATATATATATATATAAACTAGTTTGTGCATCAAATTTATTAAAGGAAATAAGTAACAGAATTTTTATGATCTTAAGTTAACTTTAATTTTGTTTATTTAATTCTTGATAAAAAAAAAGGCACTTTTATTAATAGTTTACGAATACTCTCCTTTTTATTCACAAACAAGCTCTGTTTCACCCTTCAAATAATTAAAATTCTGTTTTTGTAGGGTGGAAAGTCAATAACAGCCGTTGCATGTAAAGTTTAAATCAATAGAAGAAATCAACAGTTAAAATTAATTTTGTTTACAATAGTTGTAAAAGTTTCACGCATTATATTGCACAATTTATTGCGTGCAAATGATGGAAGAAAAAGAAAAGACGTTAAACAATTTCTTAAAGGAAAAACACTTTTAATGTTGTTTTTTTTTTCAAAATGAAAAATGAAGCATTAACATCCTCTTTCTGCCTCCACTTTCTTTTTTGCAATTAATTCAGAAAAGTGTGATAGAAAATAAATTTTCGTTGGCGTTGATTTCCGAAAGTAATATAATTATTCATAAAAAATATGTAATCAATTAAATAACAATAATATTATAATATATCTTTTAACAAAGGGAATAAAGTTGAGCAAACTATTAAAATGCCTAAATCATGGACACGATCAGTAACAAGAAGCTCGATAAAATCTTTACCATGTCGATAACACGAAGGTTGCATATCGATTACATGAGGATAGCGTGTGGATGACATGATAACTTTTTAACATGATCGACAGCATGAAGATTTATATCATCTTTGAATTTGTTTCTCTATTTTTTCATCTTTTTTTTTTTTTTTTTTTCTGATTCCAGAAAATAAAAAAATAAAATAGTAAACCAATAGCTTTTTAGTATCACGTTACCTAAAGTTGCACTTACGCTTTAAAGGTAATTTTCGTCGCACTCTTTAGTCATTGTTGACGTTAGTGCTACGCTCTCTTGAACGTAGAGCCACTTTGATATTTTCTTAACGGTCATTGACCGAACTGCTTCTCGCAAGGAACGCGTCAATAACAGATAAACAATCGGGTTAGTACTTGAAACAACAAACGGTAAAGCGACCACTAACCAATTTATAAACCCATTAAAATGAATATCGTTTAACTCTTCATATACATGAACAAATGTAAAAAATCCCCAGCAACAGAGGAACGGCAAAACTATGACAGCAATGTTTGCCGATATTTTTAGTTCTTTGAAGCGGTTCAGGTGCATATTTTTATTGAAATGACGATGCATATCTTTGCTCTCGCTTATCCTCGGATACATGACAGTGGAGAGAGTCTTCAATCTTCGTTTCTCTTGTTTTAGCTGTTGATACGCGTTAAACAGGACCATTGCGTAGCAAAAAAGAACAACAATCATCGGTACAAAGAGCAGTGTGACTGCACACAAGTAAAAAAAAAAGTTCGCATATGTTTTGAGTTCTATAGGTATGCGAATGATAGATAGTATGAAATATGTGAAACTTATTGCCCATACAAAAAGCGTTGAGTACCTCGCTCGAGAAGAGGTAACAAACTTTGGGTAGCTTAAAGGAATAGACACAGCAATCGCTCTTTCAATACTAATTACGCTGATCTGTAGTAAAGATACTGATGCGAAAAGAAGATTAAACGACGGAAGCAGAAATTTATTAACTCTGTTTGGGATGCCTCCGATGTACTGATTATAAATTACAAAACTGAGAAACTCCAGTATAACACCAATATCTCCAACTGCTAAACTGCACAAAAAATACCCAGTCGGTCTAGGTAAACATCGGTGCCGTAGAACAGCATAGAGAATTAGAGAGTTTGCAATTAATCCAAGGGGCAAGCATATAGAAAGCAGGAGGTAAGTATACAAGATGTATTTATGCAAATCAAAGGTGTTTTGATCAAGAGCCACAGCGCATGAAAGGTTGATTTTTTTTTTTAAATAATCTTTTCCAAAAGCAAGGCATAATTTTGTCAAGCTTCTGTTCGAGCAACAAAATCCGTTGAAAAACTCGTCTTGTGTTGTGAGATTCGGATTGAAATTATCTAAGTTGTGACATAACACCAATATGTCCGAAATAAAAGCATTTTTTTCTCCACCAAAATGCTGCTTAATTAAAGAAGAGCAGTTTGAAAAAACCATTTTATACCAAAGACACCAAGATTAATCTGAAGCCTCTTTTTCCCTTTTGTTGTTTAAAACAATGTGGAACATATGTCTATAAGCTAAATTTAAGTAGCAACTCGTAGGAATAAAGGTTGCTTGTTTGCTGAAAATTGTTTTAAATCCATTTAGCTTTTGTTCGAATTTCTATTGTGAATTGAAATAAAAGGCGGCAATGAAGCTCAAAATAAAAACTGGCTCGTAATTCTGATGATCATTATTTATATGAAATTTCGAAGTAACGTTTTGGCGGCGGATTAACAAAACTAAAAAGGACGCGTCAGTTGTGTAACTAAATTATAACAAGACAAATAGCATCAACGCAAGCATCAAGAAAACAGACAATATTAATAAGTTCATAACAATATTTTTCCCTCTAAAACCTAACAAGACTACTTTGTTACTAAAAGCTAAAATAACTGCGTTTTGTTTTAAATATTCAAAGTTTTTAATTCATTATTTTAATCGTTCTTGCAATTAATCCTTCCTTTTGTCATCAGATAATTTTTATTTTAAACTAAATAATTAAGATTGGCGTGTTTGAGCAATCGTGATACCACTATAGAGCAACTCTCTGATATTAATTACGTGATTAAAGTATTAGACAAGAAATAATTTTGTATTATAACAACCTACCATACAATATCAGAATTTATTCATCAAAATCTTTTTAACGAAGTTGATGAATTTAAGATGGCGCCAAATGACTTCATTAGTAAACTATCAATTGTATTAACATAGCATAAATTTTTTTTGTTGGTTTAGAAGTTATTGTTTTCATGTTAATTAGAGTTGATGCCCCAATCAGTAAGCTGTTCGGTGTTTGACCAATCACTAAATTGCAATGGATTTATTCATTCCTGATAAAGTTTATTGAATTGATTTGTATTTTTTTTTTATTTTATTTTATTTCGTACAAAAAATGACTTTAAACAATTTCTAATGACGGCGATCTGATTTACTTGGCAATTAACAGTTACATTGTCTCATTACTCATCGGTTGCTTTAGATTTCTAGACAGATAGTGTTAAAGAAACGCATAGCTGCATTTATTTGTTACAAGCAGGCGTACCAACTTATACAAATAAAAAGACACAAAAATTCATGATCAAGAAGCCAAAAAATGCGCTCTTAATATTTTGCATTAAATCGGAGATTGTACTAAAATTCATTTAATTTAAATACCACAAATATCTAATATAGCTTTTTCTTACACAATATAAAGACGAAACCAAAATCAATTAAAGATGATGTGTTGCACTATTTATGGATCGTGGTAACAAATATCAATGATGATTACAAAATTTTAATAATCAATATTGAATCAATGTTTAGTTTCAAATTTGTACAATTATTAACTTTTATATGCTTTCTTTATTTATCTTTTTCAGGAAGCTTTAGATCATTATGAAAGGTCAAATTTATTTCCCGTTAAATATTGATGTTATGCTAATCAGAGAAAAATAAACCTTTACTTTTGAATATTTTTAATAAACGTTTATTTCAACTGTTAGTAAATTTTTATACATTTTTCACTCCACGAAGGTTACTTCATGTTTATGCATTTATAGATATTTCATTTGCATAAAAAGCTCTCTGCCACCCCAAGGAGTTCTAGAAAATTCAAGGCAAACCAGTTCAATTGTGACAAATTTTTACATCAAATTTCCGAGTTTCCGTTCCTAGAAGCAAATAACTTCCTCAACCAGGGTTTAGTTTCAATCAAAGATTCAATTATTAAATGATTGACATCAACTGTTGAAAGTTTGAAGTTAAAAAAACCGGAAAATGAGTGAATTTTCTTGTGGTTTTAAGTTGTTTTTTTTTTATTTTAATAGAATTATATTTTTTTAATTTAGAAGCCGCCTACATTTTGATGGGAAAATGTGAAATTTTAATAGGGTTTGATTTTAAAAAACATATTCTTTGTATGGCAATCAAACTTTTTGTTTGTATGGCAATTAACCTTTTAATTTCTCCCATATTTTTGTTTAAATAAAAACACGAAGATGGCCTCCGCATTTGCGCCACTAATATCTTTCACGTGTACTCATTAATATTCTTTAACATTGGAATGCGATGTTTTGAACATAAATATAAAAAACAGTACGAAAAGTTACGAAAAAACCTACCACCCTTTCGAATGTACCTTCCAGAATTTTGAAAATCGTTTTGAAAATAAAAATTTTTTTTATTTAAAACAAGCATTAATTAGAATTCTTTTTTTTTTTTTTTTTTTTATCATTATCTGAAAAATAGAAGTGTCAAACTTGTTAGAGCAGTTATAACGATTTACCAATTTTCACAACTGATTGTCAAAATAGATCTTTTGGGCCTTTTAAAGTTTAAAAATGATATTGTATGCGGTGTGTATGAGTTTCATGCATGAGCCCCTGGTACAAGTAGTTTGAATGAGTTTGACCTGAGGGAACACAATCAAACGAGTTTTTATTGCACTTCACCCTTTGGAATTTAATTCTGCAATAGTAAAGTTGAGTTATAAAACACAATGAGATATTTTCAGTGGGTTTTAATGGGTGACTTTTAACTTTCTATTTTCTTTCTACTTTTGTGAAGAAAACGAGTTTATCGATCATTAATAAAAAAAAATACATGAATACAACTTTTTATAAAACTGCGCTTTTCTCTCTCTTTCCCTCCGTTCTCCTCTCCTCTCCTCTTTTTCTTTCGCATCACAAGATTTATCTAAGATTCATCTATCGCATCTTTTAAAATCTCTTTGCGGACGCAGAAAACAAAACAAAAGTTGCTCATTGAATTTCAAAAATTTTACCTTATCTTAATTTAACTAAAAAGTCTACAACTCTGATTTCTATTAAAAAATATTTTTGAAAAATAATCTTGCAATAAAACAATTTTGAAATGGCCAAAAAATGGCCAAAATGAAATTTTTATGACTGGACCTTTATCTAAATTTAATTTACTCTCAAAGTTTTTTAAAATGAAAGTACTTTTTTTGCTTAAACTTATTACCATTAAACGTTATTTCATTATGAAAATTGAGAGTGGGCAAAATCAAGAGGGGGCAAAATCAAGAGACAGATGATGAAAAACTCAGGGAAATGAAATAATGATTAAATTCCGTATTTTACCATTAAAATTGATGCTATATTTCAACAATAAATAATTGATTTACAAAAACTTTTATAACATTAAATTCTTTTTTTTTTTTTTTTTGATCTCTGGAACTTAAGGATGAGTTTTACAGAAATTTTTTACTTAAAATTTTTGATAAAAAAACATTTTTTACAACTTCTTTCTTAAACGCAATTAAAAGATTGAAATAACTTTTGAGCAAACATTGATTGGAAAAACTCGTTGCAAATCATTGGATTACGACCACCTAACATATCTAACAACTTTCCCCCTGAAGACAACACATCTGTCATTTTGCCATAAGAGTCAGAGAGGAAGAATACCATTGACTTTAATCAAGAAAATTCTTTAGATAAGTAAGAACCTGTGAAATAATAAAAAGAAAAGAGAAGGAATTAAAACAAAGAATTAAAAAAAAAATAGGAGATAAAATTTAAAATAACAAAGCATTTAAACAATCATCAATAGGCATCAAAGTCTCCCTAAATAAATTTTTGGTTTTACCTTAAATTTAAAACAAAATTTCAACGATGCTTTTAATCCGAAAGCATGATGATCCGCCTGTCTTCTGGCCTAATCTTGCATTTTTTCATTTCTTATGGCTTTCTATTTAACATGGCTTCCTATATAACACGACCGAATTTGTTGCCTTGAAGACAAAAAATTAGTGAGCCGAAAAGTCTTGTCTTACGACGTTGAATAAGATTTAAAAGTTTCAAATGCACAGATTTAATAATATTTGTATAATTTAAATTATATATCAGGAGGTTAAATTAATTTTGAAAGTCTTTTAAAATTTTAAAAATTAGCATGAATTTTAAATTTATATATGATTTTAGCATTTTAAATTCTAATTTAGCAATTAATCTTGAAAATTTAACAAAACTTATTTATTACCAAAAATGACCAGTTTTGAGTCTTCAAAATATCATTCGCAGCATGCGCTGCTTTTATTTTTTAATCAAAAGAAATCTGCAGCTGATAGTCATCGTTTGCTTGTAGAAACTTCTGAAGAGCATGCACCATCTGTTAAAACATGCGACTACTGGTTTAGACGATTTAAAAGTGGTGATTTTGATCTAAGGAGCGCCCTGGTCAGCCAAAAAAGCTTAAAGATCTGGAATTGCGAGAATTATTGGATGAAGCTGCAGTTATTAAGCGTTTTCAATTGATGGATCCAAAAAGAAGGTAAATGTGTGCCATATGCATTGAAAGAAAGAGGTTTGCAAAGAAGATTGGTAATGAGTGAAAGCCTTCTCCAAAGGTACAAAAGAAAATTCTTTTTATATTGAATTGCTACAAGTGATGAAAAATGGATCTATTTTGACAATCCAATGCAAAAAAAAGTTGTGTTGTGACCCTGGTCAAGCGCCAACATCTACGCCAAAGCGAAGTATTCATGGTAAGAAACTTAAGCTTTGCATCTGGTGGCACCAAAGAAGTGTGGTGTATTATAAACTGCTAAAACCTGGAGAAACTATAACAGGCATACGCTACCAACAACAATTGATCGCTTTGAATCAAGCTCTTAAAGAAAAACGATCAGATTACGCCAAAAGACACGATAAAGTAATTTTTCAGCACGATTAACGCTTGTCCATATGTTGCAAAATGCGTAAAAGAAACGCTTGAAGAATTAAGATGGGATGTTTTACTCCACCTGCCATATTCACCAGACATTGCTCCATCAGATTATCATTTGTTTCGGTCAAAGCAGCATTCACTTGGAGAGCAGCATTTTAATTGCTTTGAAGAAGTCAAAAGGTGACTTGAATGCTGGACCAGCTCAAAAACCCGAAAAATATTTTTACAATGGAATTCATGTTGCAAAAAAGATTGGAGAAGGTTGTTGCAAACGATGGAAGTTATTTTGATTAAATACATTTTTTACAATTAAGAAATAAATATATTTTTTTATGATAATAAAAAAACCCTCAAAATTAAGTTAAGCTCCATTATATATTTCGCAATACCGAAAAAGTGCTGTAATGTTGGTTATAGAAATGGTTATAACTTTGGTTATGCATATTTTTCCATCTTTCGGTAATTAAATCGAAAGATGGAAAAATATGCACCTCATCGTTTCTATAAGACTTTTTAGTAATAAAATGGTTGTATGGAGAAATGTCAATTGGATGGCTGAAAATACATTTTCGTTTGGTTTCATGCAAACAAATTTTAGTTTGGTTTCATGCAAACAAATTTTAAAAGACAAATTTTAAGACAGTTAAAAGATAAAAATATAGATTTCAGAAAAAATAATAAAAATTTTTGTTTCAGAAAAAAAGTTAAACGAATCTCGTGCGCAGGTGAACTCTGACCAGTGACTAGTATGGAACAATCCAATCTTATAATAGCGGGTGGTGGGCTTAAAAACCCATAATGAAAGATTGTCTTATTACAGTTAGGAATTCTTGCAATATGAAAAGAATGAGCGAATTAAATACGTTCATCTTCATTAAATTTTTATCATAGAGTAGGGTCATTTTATAAAATAAAATGCACAGAAGAAAAAATTACGTTTCATAATCAAGTATAAGTTATATAATAAAATATAATGAAAAAGTTTGAAATGAAAAAGTGACAAATTTGTAAATAACATGTATTACTATTTTCGTTTTAACCATAAAGACCTAAATACTCTTTATTTACATATAAATTTAATGTTGTTTAATTACATACAAGTTAAATGCCAATTACACAAAACGATGAATGTCAACTCTATTTACGATTTGATTTTACATTTGATTTGATGAAAAGAATGTTGGCATTTTTTGGAGCTGCAGTTTGCTCTTTTTGTTCAATCTCTTTTTTCGAAGATTCGCTTTCATATTTCTGTTTCATGTTGAAACAAATCAAACGTTAAATGTTACATTTGTAAACATTTTTTATTGATCGAATGCCACTACTGCCAGTGTGAAGACTATTTCTGAAAATGGGCGATTGTGTTACCAACTTTGTGATTTAAATGTAATAGAGGATTTTAATGTAGGAGAGTTTTATAAAAATCTTCATTTATTTAAGCTTTTTATTACACTACAAGATTGGTAAATTTCCAAATACTTTCATAGCCTTTAAAAATTTCGTAATACTACTCCCCAAATTCGGCAGAATTAAGTGACACCTGCCGCCATTTTTCCCTTAGGCAGTTTGCATTTCATGCTTGCCCAAAGTTTTTCAATTGGATAGAGTTGTGGTATGTTTGCAGGATTCATGTTTTTTGGGAGAAAATTGAAGCCTTTTGGTTAATAACATTTAATTAATTTCTTAAGTAATGACAAGATGCAAGATTAGACCAGACGACGTGCAAATCATCATGCTTTCTGATCATTAGCTTAAGTCGCCATAAGTGCGTAAAAAGACATAAATCTGAAATCCTTTACGCGTATTTGCTAAAGTTTTTGTAAAACGTTTAACGCGGCCTGCGGTAAATTTGCAAAGAAAAAAGTACGCTGGAAACGATAAATATGTGTAATTACTGTGGTAATGTTGCATAAGAATGTGTAATACGCAAATTTATCGCTTTTATTATCGTTTACCGTTTTTACATTATTTACATTATTTACCGTCTTTATCAATTTACCGCTTTTCCTATCGATACACAGTGGAGTATTTGTATGACAAAACCGCTCAAAAATATTTTATGAATTTTTTTTCGCTTTATTAGTTTAAAACACAGAGTTTTATTAAAATTAAATGTTTAATTAAAAAAATAAAATTTTTTAAAGAGTAATTTATTATTAACAAAAAGACATATTCGCTTATCAAAGCTTCATGCTGAGATCATCATATTGACTGCTTCTTTGGAAAAAGGCAACGTTTTTTTATGCCGTTTTGATCTAGAACTACTTATGTATGGGTCTGAACTCAATAGCAGCCTATTTAATACGTCTGTATTGCAGTCGATACGAGAAAACTTTCGACTAAAATTTTGTCTGTACTGCCGAAAGTGTTTGTTTCGGGCTTCAGCTGCCTCCTCGGATAACTGGCCGATAGGGAGGATTGCATGAGTTATTACTTCGGCACCATGCATCAAAACTTTATGCATGGTTGGAGACATGGGATACCAACCATACAGATTGATATACAGTTTAGCAGTTTCATGAGCAAAAGCGTCGAATTTAACAGCATCAATTTTATATCCACTTGAAATGACTTCAAGAATAACGTGTAAACCTTTTATCAAATCCAAGTTAACACCAGTTATTTGTGAAGATAATTCCGGGTTTGAAAAAAATCTTCTTGACGTATTGCCGTCATTCGTATTTCCAAACCCTGCTTTAGGTATATCTACTTGAAGCCCTAATTCTTCTTTGAAGGATGTTTGTATTTTCTTCTTTGCTTCTTTGACAATTTTTTTTTCCTCGTCTGATCGAGCTTGCCACTTTTGTAAAGGTATTTTATAAGCTAAATGAAGAAGCGATTCAAAAAAGCGGATCCTTGCATGAAGAATCGAGAGTCCAAATGAGATGGTTTCCGTATTGATTGGCTCTTTTTTAATCAATTTATTAAAATCTTTCGATGTTTGTCCACAAATGTAGCACCTCATAGTTGATGTAGTATCAGTTGCAGCGTTGCACACTTTACCATCTACTATTGTAAAAAGCAAGGTATGCTTTATTTTTCCAATTTCATTGGGCAACCTTGTTTCCCTGAGATTCCTTATTTGGTTTTTTACGTGCTCTATCTCGTCCATTGTTATGTCTTTAGATTCACTAATGAAACGTATTCGAATGGGCCTGCAGAACCTTGGAGATGAGGTGACTGAGTTTTGCCATATAATTTTTTCTTGTTGGCCATCAATTTTAACAATCATTCTCAGAGGTACTAAAGAACTTTGAAAAATATTTGCATCACTGTCGGTGTTGTTTTGAAATTTTTGCTTAAATTTTGCTTGTTGCGATCCATCACAACCCCATTTTGATATTAAAACCATATTTTTCTTTTCTTCAATTGAACACTTTTCTACAACCTCTGAGACATATTTATATAAGCGTAATGTAGTGTGGTCAAGTAATGCTTGTAGTTGAATTTCAGCTGTTGTTTCGGTTACTTGTATCGATTCCTTATTAGGGTAACATTCTTTTTTGGCTTGTTGTATTATTGAGTAGCAGGGGTAGACACTTTTGTTTCTACTTTGAATAAGTTCCCACTGTTTTCTGGTAAAATCGCCTTCTACAAACAGTGCCAGTGCCTCTTGAGGTGTTAATTTATTGACAGTTACTTTTTTAAAAGCAGAGTTAAATGCTTTTCGGTATTTCTTTGCTCTGGTAGGCGTGGCCGTAATTTCTTTAATAAATTTTGAAACATCAGTATTTCCTGAAGTGTGCTGGCTCATTCTGGCTGCGTACGTCAACTCATCAACAGAGACCTGTTTGCGCAAATCCATAGTTTTTCGACGCTTGCTGCAATCACTTAGTTCTATAAATGATTTTGATGGTCGTCCAGGTTTCTGTCGAATGTTTATTGACCAATAAGGTAGCTCGATGTTTGATTTGAGCCATTGTTTATTGTTTTTTATAAAACTTTCTTGTTTATAACTTGCAGCTATCCATCTTTTCTTGAAATCACTCTTAAAGAATTTTAAAATTCTTGTTATGGTACTTTTTTGATCTATTGGATATTTCATGACTGTTATAAGGTGTTCTTCTAACAACGAAAACTTTTCATCAAATTTTTTACCTTTACAATCTTTCATTATTTCATATAACTCTCTTCTAGTGAACAACTTTTTGACTTCTGTCGAATCTACATGATAAATAATAAAATCAGTAAATACATAGTGGTGTGACCTTAATGAAAGACAAATAAGATATATATATATTTTTTGAGATTTTATAGTTTGATAGTTTAATATATTAGATACAATTTAAGATTTACGTAGTTTGGTTAAGTTTGTACAAAAATATTCAAAAATTAGACAACAAGAATTTATTTTATAGCTATTTCAAGACGTTTTACGAGATTGTGTATATTACGAAATGGTCTACACACTATTTTTGAAGCGTTAATATAAAAAGTGGCGGACGTTGGCGGATAATTTTACAAAAGTATCTGATTGTTTACAGCCTATAGTTATTGCTCGTAAAAAAATTATAACTCGACAAGACCATACTTGTTAACAAAAACATTATTACATTATAATTTTATATGAAAATTAAAACTCAAATAGTCCATCATAAAAACGCTTTATATTATGCACAATAACTACAGAAATTTAATGTAATTTTATTTTAAAATATAGGTCATACCTTCCTCTGCCATAATTAGCCGTTTATTTTTTCAAAACTGAACAATATTATAATAATAGCTGCAATAGCAAATGTCACAAATTTTTGAATTTTTTTTTCCCACGAAATTTCAAATAACAACGCCACGTTCTGAACAAAAATACGACAAAAGGAAAAATCGAGAAGAATTTTCTGTTACATAATCTAATGAAGCAATTATCTAGCTTGAAAATAATAAAGTTAATAAGACTTTTATGCGAACTTGATTTTTTGACTTTTGAGCGGTTTTGTCATACAAATACTCCACTGTGCGATAATCGAAATGTTAAATAAGAGTTTTTTTAATTTGTTATTATCATTTTTATTAAAAATTATGCGTTTAAAGTTTTAAACAAAAAAGTTTTTAATCATCAGATTTTTTTTCATCATCTGACTTGAATAAAAGATTTGTACTTATTATTCTCATTCCTCTTTAACTTCTTGTTGATCTGGAGTCCCTTTATTCTCTCGAGTGTCTAGCTGAAGTTGTTGTAACTCTTTAGGTCAAGAACCAGTTTCAGATTGTGGTACTTGACTTGGAGAAGCCTTTAGAGGTGTACCTCTTTTTTTTTTTTTCTTTTTTTTTTTTTTTTAAGTTTTACTTCCCCTCGGCTATAATGCCAATTTGAAAGTGGGATGTTTGACGCTTGCCTACATCACCCCGTTTAACGTCTTGGCGACAAATAGTCTTTCACCCCGATGGATCTGGCTTGAGAAATTCTGGGTTATCGAAAAAAACGAGCTAAAAGAAGAAAAACTCAGATCTTCTACCAGACTTTAGCAGCTAAATGATCGAGCTAGTATCACCGGTTTACCACATTGGTTCACTACATTGGGTGCACCAATTTTTCGGATGAGCTTTACGATACTTCACTTGATCTTACCCATTAGGTCAAGAAGTGGTACACCTCTTTTTTTAGTTTTAATTTGACTTTGTTTTTGAGTCTTGGTTTTAGATTTTCCCTGTTGTTGAGTTTTCTCCGGTGGTGGTAGTGGTGGTGGTGTGACATGAGGTAAACCATATGGCTCACCTTCAAACGTTTTTTCCCATTCTTTGAGGTTATAAGGAACTCTTATGTAGTTCTGACTTACAAAAGCTAATATGCTAGTGATTTCTGGGTTTACATTATACCTAAATCTGTTACAGTTCTACGTCCTACTAAAAACATCCTTTCTGATGAAGAAGAAGTTATAGGTATAGCTATGTAACTTCTATCCACACCAACTAGCAAGGTTAATTCAGTTTTTGTTTAATCCCACTATTTCAAGGCTTTCATTTCCCTTTCAGGTATGGCCATTGTCAAGGGTGGCTTAAATTTTGATTGGATTGACTGTGAAGTTCCGGAAGATTGCGCTGAAAACTGCCTCCTGTTTTTCAAAAGTTCAAAGTCCACTGGATACATAGCTTCATCAAGGTCTGATATTTCTAGCGAAAAATGATCATCACTCAATGACTTGTAGAACTGGATTGTGGTTGGGTGAGTGTCAACCAATTCCTTGATGGCAGCTTCCCTTCCTTCCTCGCTATTTGCTGTTTTTTGAGTATATATCGTTTATAATATGGGTGCAGAAATGAATTGATATATTGTATTTGTTTCCAATGCCATATTGGGTAGCTTTTTCTCAGATTCTTCCATGAAGTACTGTAGGCACTCTGCAACTGGAGGGTCACACTCATTTACTGTTCTTTTGCAAAGCAAGTAGAAATTTAATGTCTTTTTAAACTATGTGCATGGCCACTAAGTTTTCTAAAAACCAGGAATTAGAGCATCTTTTACATTCTGGCAGATGATGTAAAATGTTGTAAATACTAACGAACTCTAACTCATTCGGAATCAAACTTTGAAAATCTGATTTGTCTAGGGTTTCAAGAGCAACCAGTAAACCAAATTTCAGTCTAAGAAATAACGTAAGCATCATGAAGTTGGAAATCCATATTGTTACCAGAGGCTAAATTATCTTGACTGGTTCTATATTTGCTGCCGCACATTTCTTGATGTCCTGCCAGTCCAGTGGACTTTGGTGGGTCATTTAAGCAAATCATTAACATTTCTTGATTATAGTATTTCTGAGTTTTCTACAGTCTTTGTTAAGCAAGTGTTAAGAAGATGTTAAGCAAGTGTTAAGAAGATAACTTTTTAAGTTCAAAAAATTTGGTAACATAATGCAATGTAAGGGAGACGAAGGAATCACCATTTCTTACAGCCCATCTGTTGTGAAAGCTGCCATTTCGCAATGCGGGATGTCTCTCTGAAGATGCTTTTTTACATCACTTCTTGGATTGAGATATATGATAAACAGCTTGTATTTGGATGATGTGGTTGGACTTTTTAGGGTGTAGAGATAATTCATCAGTATTTTGAAGCCAACAGTTTCAATAACGTGAAACGGAAGGTTAGAGAGGAATAGTGCCAGGGTTAGGGTGGTGACAAATTCCAACTGTTGTACACTTTGTGGAGGTCACTTTATCGCTTCAATAAAGTCTCCAATTTTTGTTTGGCGAGATAGCGGGTAGTAGGATCTGAAAGAAATTAGTGGAATCACAAATTTTAAAAAAGATACAAATTACAATGTTTCGATAGTAGATTCATAAATACTAAATATATAAACTACAAGACACATTGATGTGCTTTGAGCAATTTAAAAAACATTTTTTCATTAAAAAAAAGTCGCATTTTACTCAGAAATTCCGGTTTTCGCTCATTTTACCGCATCTTCGCATAATTAATGAGATTTAAAATATAAACTATTGCAAAAAATAAAAACACTTTAAGTGAGCTTTACTTTAGCTCTACTGGTGCTACCTTAAGACATCTTAGTCACGTTTTTGTATTTATTGCACTGAGCAAATCCTGTTTTCCTCTTCTCTGTCAAGCTTGGTTACCGTTATCGATAAGTACTGTTTTTACGTATTTTTACGCAATTTTACCGTTATTTTTGGGTTGGCTTCATCACCCATAATAATCCACTTTTGACTTCTTTAAAGCTTTTCTTGTAGCAGATTCGACCGCATTTTTGGCTTTTGATGAATTGCTGTTGGGGCCTTCTAGGGAGTTTCTACTTCTTGTATGTTTTGAAGCCATATTTATTTTTTTACTTTTCGGATTGTCTTCTTGGGAACATCCTTACGGGACCCAGAACGGAGTACTCTGGTTTTGCATCATTTGTTCATCACTTGTTGACCAAGTTTTTAACTTGATGGACCTCTTTCTCAGTTTCTTGACTTTCTTTCCAATCCGCGACTCCACGATTTAATGACACGACTGACAGTTTTCCTTTGAACCTTAATTTTTTTTGCTACAGAAGTAATTGAAACATAGCGATTTTTAAACTCCTATTCTAAAATGAATTTTCTTACTTCTACTTGCGAATACATTTTCTTTGTTTACAATCAATATTTCTACTTTTATATTATTTGAAAGGGGGATAAAACTACTTTTATATTATTTGAAAGGGGGATAAAACTACTTTTATATTATTTGAAAGGGGGATAAAACTACTTTTATATTATTTGAAAGGGGGATAAATTTCCTTTAAAACAATAAAAAGTTTTGTTTCTCGAAATATTTCAAAAATTCCTATGGGTTATTGACATTCAGACGGTCTTTATCAGAAATAACTTTATAAAAAAATTTTTGAACAGCTTTTGCTTTCCTTTAAGAAACGTCCATTTTGTTTTTTTTTTTTTGCTCACAGATCTGTGACACTAACTTACAGATCTGTGACACTAACTTACAGATCTGTGACACTAACTTACAGATCTGTGACACAAACTTACAGATCTGTGACACTAACTTACAGATCTGTGACACTAACTTACAGATCTGTGACACAAACTTACAGATCTGTGACACAAACTTACAGATCTGTGACACAAACTTACAGTTGTTTTCCAGCTTTATTTTTTTCCTGCTTCATTCTTTTTGGTTCTTTTCCTTTTTATCACACTCTGCTGATTCTTTCTTGTGATAACTTCTCAGGTGAGTAAATAAGCCATTTGTAGATGAAGTAGGACTAAATATTTTTTGACTGCATTTTCCAATTTTACAAAAACCAAATATGGCTTTGTTTATTTTACGCCAATCAAAATAATTCCAAATAACACTCTTACTCTCTCGTTCTCCATTTTGAAGCATTTTAGTAATATTTTATTAGCCCTTCACAGCGATATTCCGAATTAAAGTTCGAAATACGAATTATATTCGATAACAAACACATTCGATTCGTGTTCAATTATTGAATTAACTCGAACTCGAGCTTCGAGTTTCGCACACTACCTATTACCTCGTATTTGTTCATCCTGAACTCCTAATAATAAGATAAAAATTAAAAAAACATAGAAAGCAACACAACTTGTTATCAGAAAAACATTGGTTTTACTGAGCAAAATAAAGCGATAAAATCTCGTTGTTTTTTTTTCTTTGGTTAGCATTATCTCGTTTGGTATCGTTATACTTCATTCTTTTATTAAAATTAGGTAAAAATAGCAACTTTTATAGGAGATTTTTAAAAGTATTATTCTATTCCGGGACAGCTGTCTTGTCTCGTTTGTGTCAGTGACTTTTTCTTGCGCACACCATGTCTCGATGACTTTCTTTCAACGGGACATACCTTATAGGATCGTCTTGTTTCGTCTCGATTGAAAAAAATGAGACGCAAAGGCTTACTACGTTAAGGCGTAAGTTTTTTAGTCAAATTCAATTAAACACATATGACAGTATCAATTCAGTGAAACACATATAGCAGCATTAAATTTGAAAAGTAAGCTAAATAATATAATACTGAAAAGAAAAAAAAAGTGAAATGCTGGAATAAGATATTTGTTTCAAACACCGTTTCCCTCGTAATTTTTTTGGATCATTTTTTTTTTTTTTTAAAAAAACAAAGTGAGCAGCTTTGCAAAATTTTAAAGTTAACGTTCAAACAATTTTTTATTTATATTTTTTTCAAAATATTTTTTGTCGACAGAAGTCTAAAAGGTTTATGAAAGTAAGACTCGCACATTGAGTACAGACAGCTCCATCGCGGTCCACTGCACAGCACGTTTCTTTTATATAGTAACTATCATTAGAAACTGTATCACTATGAAATGGTAAAAAAAGAAATGATTGCTCTGTGTATTTTTATATCAATGGTGAGTTTTACATTAGAGTTAAGTTACAATAAAATTGATACCTGGGATAATGCATTTAGTAATCCAAATGTTGATTATGGTCTTCGGAGTGCAAACACTTACATACCACGGCCCAAGTCGTTTCTTCGTCCATTTCCACAATATCTTCGCAATTATGACAAAAAGATGGCATTCAACTATGTTCTTAATTTGCAAAACATTCAAAATTTAATTACAAAACCTTTTGTAGATTTAACGCCTTTACGACCAGAAAATGAATACAAATTTACGTTTCCAAGAGAATATTTTCCTCAGAACGACCTCAGCGCTCCTTTCCCCAATACGTTTTACCAACGGCTTAACCTGCCGTTATGGTCAAAAAAGAGATTTAATCGACCTAAATCTTTATATCGAGTAGCGCTGCCGCTAACAAGTTTTTATAACCCTGAGATAAGAGACACTTTCAGTACCGTTAATTTTGGCCCAAATAGACTGTCTATTTACAAACTTCAACGACCACAAAGTTACAAAGACGATACCTCTTACAATTCTTTACAACACTTATTTCCATATTTATACACGAGTAAAATAGATCCTGAGCAGAATTCTAGTCTCGATTTTAATACACCTTACGTCAGCCCTCAACAACACGCCACATTTGAAGATAAGCAAACAAGGTACAGAATACTCCCAACAAACAAACGCTTCTTGGATTATTACACTGAAAATTTCTTAAAATCTATTCAAAAAAATATTCAAGAAAAATTTCCTGTGGTATTACTTCCATCAGTATCTGAGGGGAAAGCTGTTTTTGACGACTTTAAGAAAAGCCAAAAGGCATTTGATAATCTTCAAGCACGTTATCAATCCTCTGAGTATTAAAGCTCCTTTAACTGGTTCCAACTCGCCGATTGCTACATCTATGATACAGTTACGCGAGAACACGCCTCAACAGTTTTATCCCAAAAGAGTTTATTTAGAAAATATTGAACGATACCTGAAAAACTTGATTAAAGTTCGGTAATGAAGTCAGCAAGAAGTATACACATTTTACAAGGTCATCAGAGAAGTTCATTTAAAAAGAAAAATTTTGAGAAAATTTTTACATAAAATTTTTGCATGAAAAATATTTAAAACTTAAGTCAACGTAAATATGTCATTTAGAATATATGTACATCCTGAAATATAGAAAGGTAATGGGTCAACCTTTCTTTTCACCTATAAATGATTTATCTCATATCTCCGCAAACAATGCGCATTTAAATATATAAAAATAGTCATTTTACGGCACCTCTTCTTTTTGAGTAATTGTAGGAACTTAAGCATTACATCCGGCACCTCTTCTTTTTGAGTAATTGTAGGAACTTAAGCATTACAATTCTGAGTTTGCGAGTGCACGCAACCTCTTTCAATAGAGTTAAACGCTTTTTGTATAAATCAGTTGATAACTTTGCCTTTCTTAGGATTTTGCAAAAAAATTCTTGATTGTGCGAACCCGAAACTCTCAAGTTTATTTGGCTTTTTATTTGGCTCTCAAGTTTTAACACAATTTTCTCAAGCTTCAATATTGAACTTAAGTTATAAGTTAATTCTGGAATCCAATTTCAGTTCGGTTTTAAAAATTGCACAAATATTATTTAAAAGAACCTCTAAATAACGATAAAAAAAACACTTTTTATGAACTAAGGGTTTAGGGTGTTTGCGTCTATTTTAATACGATTTTTTATCAAGGATTTACCCAAATTCGATGTTTACTTTTTATAACGGCGCACTCTTTTCAACTGAAATAACTTTTCTATCCAATATTATTCTGGGATGACTTTTCACTATATTCTTTAAAGTCTGTTCTAAAGAACTCAATCAAAATCAGTGAATATCTCTCAACAACTACATAAAATAACTGCATAAAATAACTACATAAAAATATCAGATTAGAAATAAAAATAGTTTATTATAATTTAAAAAATTGTTTAAAAACCAAATAATTTGACGTATTTCTACGATATTTTGAAAATTTAAAAACTATTTATATTAAAATCCTTTTCTACTTCTAAGGATGTCAATTATAAATTTTGGACAAATAGGACATTTTTTCACTATTCCAAACCAAATCTCCCGCAATGAAAGTGGCATGAACATTTAACTCGTCATCAAGAAAAATAAAGTCAGCATCGGTGCCGAAATCCAATGTACCTTTACGGTTGGATATTCCAAGTAATTGAGCTGGGTGCAATGTTGCAGCTTCGATGGCATCAACGAGGGAACATTCTATAAATAAAGTCTTTTTACATTTTTTTATTTCAAAATTTGTAAATGTTATTAACAAGTATATTATTGGTAACGAATTTATTTTACATACGAAAACATTTTATATACCTAAATTTATTTTACAACAATACTATTTAATAAATCTAAACTAAAAGGTTACTGAAAGTTTTTTTACCTGTTTGGTTTTTGAAATGGTAGACACATCTGTCCATGCTGCACACACTGTGTAAAAAATGCATAACAAAAAGTATTATTTCCTTAAAGTAAACTACTTCACTCCTTAAAAAACTGTCTCCTTGAAAAAAAAAGTTCTAATGTTTTTCAAACTCAAAAAATAAATATGTACCTTCCAGCAAGAGTGTTTGTACCAGCAATTTTAGCATCTTTCTCAGATATTTCAACAGACATTGTTCCTAGTTTATAGGTACCAGGTGATAGAGCTAAAGCAGCGATTGCATCAGTTATAAGTACAATGCCTGAAAAAAAAAAAATGTAAGTGAATACATAAAACATTTATCAATTTTGATTTTAACTTTAATTTCATTTGTCACTTTATACTTTTAGTTGTTAACCTTAAAAAAAGAAAACATTAACAGTTAAACAAAATGAAAAAATGAAATCAACACCTATTTATTTATAAATCGTTTATTCAAAAAAACATCATTTTTATCAAGAGCAGCGCCACTTTTACCATTACAGACATTTAGACACCATAGCAAATGGGGGACTTTACATTATAATGATAATTCCATTTATTATCATTTTTAAAAATTAATAGAAGTTATTTTTAAGTGTTTCATAAAACAATCATAAAATTAAAGACCTTTAGGATGGCTTCGGTGTGCAATTCGCAGTGCTGTAGGATGTGTATGTATACCATCAGTTATCATACCATAGAAGACAGTTTTTTCTGTTACATTACTAGTCAAAACGCCAACCATTCCAGGGTCACGATGATGGAATGGAAGCATTGCATTAAAAAGATGTGTAATAAAAGAAGCACCCTGAGACACAGCACTCTCGCTCTGACACAAAGTTGCAGTAGAATGACCTTATCAAATAGTAATAGATTAAAATTATTAAATAATAGTAGTTATAAAGTTAGTGGAAAAAAAAGAATTTCTTAGTTTCATTAGAGGTGGAGTGCAAACATTTTGAAATGATCTGAAAGAAAAGCTTTTCCTTATTTAAAGAAATTATTTTTAATGTTTCTAATCTTATTAGATAATTAAATACAGTATCAAATAAATTATAGCAGAAAATGACTTAAGCAAAAAAAATTAAATTAAATAAAAATTCCGATGAAATTTACCAAAAAAAGAACCTGAATTTTTAAAGATCTACACATTATAGACAAATATGTTTTAACAACACCTAATTTAAATGTTAACTCACCAATGGATACAACAATATTCTGATTCACAAGTAAGGGGATGCAATCAATGATTCCAGGAAGCTCTGGAGCTACAGTTATAATAGCAATATTATCAAGTGAACCATAAGTTGATTCTAAAACTTGGATGCCTCCGATAGCATTTGATTTAATATAGTTTGGGTCGTGAGCTCCTCTTTTTTCTATGTTTATAAATGGCCCCTCACAATGGGCACCTAAAACAGAATAACTTTATATCTGTAAAAGAAGAAACTAAAATATAAAAAATTTAAAAGAAATTTATTAACTATACCAAGAATTTCAGCTCCATTTCGACCACCTTTCCTTTTCATCAATATAGGTAATGCCTCAATAAAAAATATTTGAAAAAATATTTTAAAAAAAACAACTAAAAAAGCTGATTAAAGATTAAATTTAAAGTGTAATGAAAGAATGACTAAAAGTAATTCAAAAAGAAATTAATGCTCTAAGTCAATCTTTTGTTATTTGTAGCTTGTTACTGGTAAACCAAACTACTCAGCCCTTTTTTGTAATAAACTCTATTTACTTGATTCTAATTTAATTCTTGGCACAGAGTATTTTTACATTGTTTTTTTTTTTACCTGTCGATAGATGTTTGCTGGAGAAGTAACCAATGTTGGACAGAATGATGTTACACCATGTTTTAAGATACCCTTTGAAACAATATTTAAGCCATCCTCCAGAGAGTCAATATTAGAAGAGAAGTCATAGCCAAAGCCACCTGTATAAAACAAAGTCAATAATATTTTGTTCCCACTGAATTATTGTTAAACTACCCACTTAAAATAATAATAAAACCATTTGATTGAAGTTTTTATAATTTAAAAAAAAACTTTTTTAAAAACATAAGTAAACCATGTATACTCATAACTTATCAAAGCTTTTTTCTTAAAATAAAAAAAAAAAACTACTCATTGCAATATTATTTTTTAAACATCTCAACTTTAGATTTAAATAAAATTTTTTTAGATTTATTCATAAACAGTTGCCTAATTAATTTTTGTTAAAACTTTTCATGTAAAAATGATTTTATGCAGAAGTTTTTTTTAAAAATTCAAGCTTAAGAATTGAGGCAGTGTTATCATTCATATTGCATTATGAGACTGAAAAGTTGATATCGAAGTTATAAATATTATTGTAATAATCTAAACAAAGATATTTTATTTAATTATAAATTAATAAACATTACTTAAATCAGAAAAATAATATAAGTAGTATAACAAGCTTTAAATGAAAAACATTAAAGAAACTACTTATTGTTCCTTTGTAAGAATTTTAGGTACAATCTCACGCTAAAATTTGATTTCAATGTTAAGAAAGTCACTATTTTGAGATTCTGTATTATTGAGCATTCATAATATTATAAAGTTATTATCCTAGAACTTATTAGAAAAAGGTTTGTTTTTTTTAAACAAAAATGGTAAATTCAATGAAATGATTATGACCACTAAAAGTATCCAAAGTAAACTTTTAACTTTGCTTATTTTTCTAGTAACAGACAGTTTTTTAGGAGCGAAAAAATCTTTGCTTTTGGTGTGATGCTTATTTATGAGCAGCACTTTCAATCTATTTCAAGATTGAAAGTGCTGCTTAGAAAAACCTTGCATCATTGATTACTAAAATTTATGTTTTTTGTTTGTTTTCTGGTTGTTTTTGTTTCTCAATTTCACTAGTTGCACTTTAGGGTTGCATTTATTTAATTTCCATCTATTTCCAGATTGCCAGAATTATCTTACACATTTTGGTTGTCAGGGTTATTATCTAATTTTATCTAATTTTAATTGTAAAGTTTGATGCAAAAACTTCCTTTGCTGCATATGGAAAAAAATTTAAACCCATTTTCTATCAATTATGAGGAAATGTAAACAGCCATTTGGAAAGCTTTTAAAAAGAATCTGTCTCATCTTGCTTTCAATTCCTAATCTTCAAATTCTACTAACTTGAACATTCTTTGCCAATCGTTATTGTCTTTCTGATCTTTTTCTGATATTTATCTTGCATATCAAAAAGAGAAAGTTTTTTTACTAAGAAATTCAACATTTTCAATTCAATGAAAAATTGTTTTCAAAACTAAAATTCCTAAAGCTTATTTAAAGTTTATCCACATGTGTTAGTAGCCGTTATGAAACATGTTAAAAAAAAGTTTCTTTTTTTATTTTCTTTCAACATGTTTAAAAAGGTTTTTTTTTTTAAATTTTTGCTTTTAAAATTTGAAAATCATTATTAGAAATAGATGGAATTTTTATGATAGGTAGTTATTAGTACAACGCTGTGATTTTTATTGCATTCATTATTGTGACATTTTACAGCTTCTAAAAATATTTAAGGGATATTAGACAGATTATAATGATAGAACTATTAAATTTTTATGGTTTTATTTTGTAATATCAAATTGGGCAGTCTTTTGGATTAAGATTATTCTAGTAACATCTCAATAGGGAGTTTACAAGCTAAATGAGAATTCCAATGGATTTCACACTCAAATTTTTTTTTTTTGTTTTTAAAACTTAAGAAAACCTCAGGCAAGAAACTTGATGACATCACCTTTTTTTAACAGTTTTTTTCCTTTATGTTTTTAATATAAGTCACGTTAAATCAGATTAAGTGTTAAATGGATTTTGTGATACCAACTTTCTTTAATTGGAACTAAATTTGAGGAGTATTTGCAAGATAATTTTATTTTGCTTGGCAATTGAAAGCATAACCTTGTAAGTTACTTGTTGTATAGTAACTGTTGGAAGTGCTTGATCGTCAGAATATATTTATTCTATGATATCCCAACAGCATAAAATTTACCAGGGTCATGACAAACAATAATTGCACAATCTTTTGACATTCATTGAGGATGGCATTTGGAAAACTAATTCAGGCAAAAAATTTTTTGTATATGTATATACATACATACATATACACATCCTTGTAGGTGTGGTATGGGTGTATGGATGTGTGTATATATATATATATATATATATATATACACACACACACACATATACAAAATACTATTTTTTTATTTTGTGCATATTTATGTGTATGCTTACTGCTAAGAACATTAATCTTGGAGGAAACGAAGTATAAAAGATTACATATACCGTTCAGCTGAGTATCAATATAACCAGGAGCAATAATCATGTTATTGCAATCTATTTGAATGTCAGCTGAGATCTTCTCATCAAAAAAAACTTTCTCAGGATTTAATATTACACCATCTCTAACCCAGAAATCTTCTTTAACAATTGCATTATTGAAGAGCATGCGACAGTTTACAAACTGAACCAATAATTGTGATTTATTCTTTAAGCTGTTGAAGGCAGTTTCTGTAGTTTCTAACATTTTTCTGTAATGTTAAATACTTTGTGAAGATAAATTTTTGCAAATAAAACAATACTAAATCATAAAAACAACTCAAAAGTGCTAGTATTTTATACATTTTTGTCAATAACTATCCTTTTTGTTTGGAGATGACACCTTGATAGATGAAAAAGCAGACTTTTACTATGAAAACGAAACTAAAGAAAAGTATAGATTTAGATTTCCTGAAATCGGCAGGTTCTTTGTACCATCCTACCTTCCTTTCCAAATTTAATAGTAGCTACAACCGATACATAAATAAAATGTAAATATTGTGATCACATGGTTTATATCGATTTTAAAAAATATTTGTAATGCCTTGCCTCCCGTAAAAACGATTCATTCGCTTAGCTTATGAGCCTTAAATAAATAACCATCGGCGTTTAGTTTTTTTCTTTCGGTTTTTAACGAAAAATAACGAATAATAATCAACATCATTAAGATAAATCAGATTTTCTTTAATTAAAGTAGAACTCTCTAAGCGTTAAAACAGTAAAGCTACTGGTGTAACAAATTTATGTTTATACATAAATTCATTATTTAAATTTTGTTAAAGGTAATAAAGTTTAACAACTTTAATCGAATTCTGCGCAACGTCTCCAAAGGAAAATATAAAATAACATGAGAAGTAAGAGGTATCGCAGTTATTTTTCTGGAATCTTATATTCTAAATCATATATCTAATTTGTATGTCTAAATCTTGTGTCTAAATTGTATGTCTAAATCGTATGTCTAAATCGTATGTCTAAATCGTATGTCTAAATCGTATGTCTAAATCGTATGTCTAAATCGTATGTCTAAATCGTATGTCTAAATCGTATGTCTAAATCGTATGTCTAAATCGTATGTCTAAATCGTATGTCTAAATCGTATGTCTAAATCGTATGTCTAAATCGTATGTCTGAATCGTGTCTAAATATATAAATCACTTTAAATTTGATTTAATTCAAATGGATGATAAAAAAGTGGGTACTTTATTAGTTACTATTCGTTTAAAACGGAAAAACGAAATCGATCGAAAATGCAGCTTTTTTACGATTATTCGAATCGAAACAAAAGTTCGATTCTGAATTTTAAGATTATTAACAAAAATTCGAACCTTCGATTTTGTACTGGACTAAGATCATGAAATGGTCCCTTTTTTAAGACGATTTTCAAAATCGGTATTTAAGGTAGCAATGAACAAACAAAGTATTTTTTACGTGTATTTTTTAAGATATAAAACAACATTTTTTAACTTTTTATGTTTTATTATGTTTTTTTTCCCTGTTGTTTTGTGAATTGTTTTTTAAACCCTTAATCACGCAAAATAATACCTACCCTCTAATTTTATAGTCATAAATCACTCAAAATAATACCTACACTTATATAATCAATCATAATGAAGTTTGAAATTTTGCAACTGCAAAAAAAATATTTTATCATCATTTGTTTTTAGAACATGAAATTTAACGATTAATTTAACGAACATTTAACGATTGCGGCAATATTTTGATAAATCACTAAATGATGAAAAAAATGAAAAACAAAATGTCCAAAATAATAATTCCAGATAACTATCAGTTCCTAGCGTTGGTTTTCCTGCCTAACCTCCTGGAAAAGTTCAAGCAGATATTTGATGGCTGAAGTGCTCAAATTCGAATTACAACTGAGAAGCATTCTCAGTCTTGTGTTAATGATTGTGTGAGGAACTCAACGTAAGAAACCTGAAGTATAGCTCTGAAAACCACACTATCTTAGAGGTTCATTGTTCTTCTGCCTTAGAAGCACTTTTGAGGCAGGAGCGCAACTTTGATCCCGTTTATAAAAAGTTGGTCAGTAATCATCTAACTGTAATTGCATATAGTTATGAGAATGTATTAAATTTATTTACAAAAACCCACTCACAGTACACCCACTTATCAGCACAACCAGTTGGTCAATAGACAAACTGGTTGTGCTGATAATGCGTTCTTCCTTAATAACAAATATAGTTATATGAAAGAGTTGTTGGCAACAAAAAGTTGTACTCAACTGAACACTAGTTTAGTATTAGTAGGGCTTTCATATTTTGATTGAGTTGTGCTAAATACAACCAAGCGAGCAATATTGGAGACAATCATTGAAGAAATTATGAAGGCAACCTGGAAACAATGAGGAAGGCAATAGGGGAAATCATGGAGGAAATCATAGAGGAAATATGGGAGCATTTATGTAGACAATGATATCTCACTGCGCGAGTAAAACTGATCCTCCCAAAAAAGCTGATGTAGACATCAGGGACTGGAATCTTAGTATTGCTTAGATTCTGGGAATCTCAACTGGGTTTCTTAAAGAAGATCTCTCGTATTGAGACTTTGGGGGCGATTACAGTGCTGGTCTTGAATAGTTTAACATTCGCAGGTTATAAATGACAACTAATATTTTTTTTCGAGGCGACAACTCAAACAGCAAAGCAGTTCAGTCAGATTGCTTTTTTCCTAAAGCGCTGTATTGACAAGTGGCCTCAGCTGAATAGTTTAGTTATTGATGAAAAGAACAGTTCCATCACAATGAGCGTTTATGAAAGCTTGCATGAGCTCTTTCAAGTATTTTTGACGAAACGTTTTTGTAATGAACTTTAATATGCTAATAAATGCATACATAATGGATATATAATTACAAATGCATAAATAATGCGTTTGTAATCCTTCTTCACGTATTTGAAATACTTCTATGGCACCTACTGATTTTTTAGAAACCTACTTATTTGATTGTCTATCAATTCTTTGATGGTAACTAAAATATTGGGCGAGTATTTCTTAAAAATCTTTAAAAAAAAAATCAATACAAACATTCAATGTGTTATAATTCAATGTTTATTATGCGTTCATGCATGCAGAATAATTAAATTTTGAAATACACAAACTGATTTTGTGATAAAAATTCATACTGTTAAGAACGATGTTTTTATAAACCACGAATAACATAGAAAACTAAGCAGTTATTTAACTATAGAATTATAGATGCACCAAAAAATGTCCGATGTATCAGGGATCCCCTGGGTCTACATACTTGAACTGGGCTGCTTCTGTAGAAATCATTTAGTTGCAGCTGTAAATTTTTGAGAAATTCTTATCAATAGAATTAACTAATCTGTGCTAGAAACTTAAATTTTAAATAAAGCACTGTGATTAAAATGTTTTAGAGTCTCCTTTTACCAAACTTTTATCTTTAACTCCCCAAATAACATTTCATTATTTCTTCCAAGAAGAACGGATGGCCTGATATTCCGATTACTATTATTGCTCTATAAAATACATACTATTTGTATAAATGGGGTGAAGTGAGATCTTGCCTTAAAAATAGTAAAGACTCAGGTGCTCGTTTATTCCGATAAATAAGTAAGCAATATCGCCTGATTGTTAATAAGTGAGAGATTTTAGTGGTGTCATACGAACATATCCTTAACAAACAGTTTACAAACGTTATGTATTTTAGGTTTCTTTTTATGCAATAAATTATAAATTTTGTGCAACTCTCACATAGGAATGTTTGAAAACTAATGTTTTTGGATAATATTTATTCTATTGTTTTACAAAAGATGCATGGGTACATAAATCTTTATATTCATTATATATTACAGGGTTATAAAAATAAATGTAAATGAATTTTAGAAAAAAAAAAAAAAAAAACTAGCTAGATTAAGTCAGTATGTCACAAAAAATTGAAAGATATATAAAAAAATTTTCTTTTTTATATCATTGTATAAAAGAGTTTTAAGTCTAGTTCTGTTTAGCATGATAGAATAGCTGATCGCTCACTACAAAAACACATTTCTGCTACTAATCGTTTTGCAACGGGATCTGCATTACACGAGAGGGAGAAACACCTGGATGTTCCTGACTAACTGCCGATCGCGTTCGTAAATTAGGACGTGATTGGCGTTTTTGTGCATCGCGAACTTCTATCCTTTCTTTTATAATAATGAGCCGAGGTTGAATATTTCCCAGTAGAGGACGAGCTACATAATCGCCTGCCCAGCACTGATCCATTAAGTTCCAGCATTCATCGTCAAAATGAACTAAACGTTCAGGTCTCACGCCTTTACGTACGGAATTCCAAAGCTGATCTTTACTCGCACATTGTTCGTAGGAGCCAGGAAGTC
Source organism: Hydra viridissima (assembly GCF_058129835.1). NCBI lineage: Eukaryota > Metazoa > Cnidaria > Hydrozoa > Anthoathecata > Hydridae > Hydra > Hydra viridissima. The sequence continues at coordinate 20,858,402 of NW_028324301.1, read as the reverse complement.
GGACACTGCCTGCACATATGTACCAAAATAATATGCCAAAGGCATAAACATCAACAGATTGATCGTAACGTCCAGAAAAAAGTTCAGGGGCCATATGAATAGGAGTCCCAACAATCGAGCCACTTATCATAGCTCCAGGTTTGCAGAAACCTAGATCAGTTAATTTGCCTCGATTCTTTGAATCAAGCTAAAAAAAAAAAAAGTAATTGCTTATGCAATATAACCTGTCTGCAGTATAAATTTTTGTTGTATAGATGCATTTATCTTCCATTTAAGTACAAATCTGTCAGTAAGTTAAAATACAACCAATTAATTGCAGATACAACATAATTAACCAATCAAATAACCAATCATATTCAAGTATTAAACGTATTAAAGTTCTTCTTTTTTAATAAATAAATTTTCTCAATTATTTTAGGTTTTTGAAAACCAAACTTAAAATCATCAAACAGTTTAGAAACCTTAAAAAGTTTACCATTTTTAAGCAGCTGATATGGAAAATTAACTTACTAAGACATTTTTGAGTTTTATGTCTCGATGTATCAAACCTTGACTGTGTAAATATCTTAGTCCTTCAACAACATCAATAGCAACTTGTAAGCGACTTCGAAAACTCATTCCACATTTTATACCAGCATATAAATCTCTTTGCAACCTATCCATTATTAACAGCACAGCTGGTGAACTGCCTCCAGCATATGTGTAGTCAATAACTGATCCGCGAATTTGAACAATTCGATCATGTTCAGGAATAGCTCTATCAAAAGGGAAATGCTAATTATCAAATTAAATTTTTGATAAGGACTAAAAATAAAGATAACGTTAACAAAAGTACCTTGTGTAGTAGAACTCAAGAGCTAAATCATTCCAATGCTTGTCATCAGGAGGAACAACAGATTTAATGGCACATGGTCCCCTGCCTCCCCATTTATCACATGCATAAACAACACCATACTGACCACGGCCAATTTCCCGCCCAAGTTGTGGCATCCCGAACAACACTAAATCTCGTAATGAAGTACTCTCAAGAACGCATCTTGCGACACGAGGAGCAAAAACCTTCCTTAGCTTTAAACGCTGTTCTTCTTTCTTTTCTAGTCTGCCATTGTGTCGCATTTCCAAAACTCTCATGGAATGGGTAAAAGCTTCATGTGAACGCATAAGGCGGGCACGAAATTGTGAACATATATTCTTTGCAAGTCTAGATTCACTTATACATCGAATAACATCAGCGGCAACTTTTCTCTTCCATGCTGAATCTAAAACAGGAGAATTTTTTCCTGGAAGCATCTGAACAGCTTGTTTAAGTTTTTCCCACAAGAGACGTGTGAATGAAAAACTGGCCTGCACAGTAACTTCCACCTGGTAGGCTGCATCTAAAACCTTTAAATGAACAATCACACTTTAAAACTAAATCTTCAATGAAACTAATCACAAGAATATAGATACATAATTAGTGTTTAGTGACATGACTATGTAGAATGATTAATAGAGTAACAAAAATGCTGACAGAAGTTAATTTATGTTTATATTATTTTAATATAAACAAATTAGTCGCACCTCTTTGAAATGAACACTAGCGCAAGGTGTTAAAGGTGTTTCTTTTCTGTTCTATAAATACAAGATGTGTGTTTTATCAAGGCTCAAAACCATGAACAATGAGAGTACATTTTTGTGAAATAATATGACCAATAAACCATGACCATTATGAATTAATAATGTTCTCTATGAACAAAGGGTAAACAAAGTGCAAAGAGAAACTGTGAGTGGGTTTTTGTAAATTTAATACATTCTTACATAATTTAACTCAAGAATATGATGCATCAAATATCAGAAGTTATAGTTATCACATCAGAAAAAAGGGGGGCACAATCATTGATTAATAAACAGGGTACAAAACCCACAAATGAAAAAAAAAGTAATAGAAAGAATTTTTTTTATACTTGTTTTAATGCTACAGAAGCAACAACTCCACTTTCTCTTGCAAACTCAGCATCAGCTTTTTCAAGACTTGTCAAACACCTTGTCAAGGTACCAACATAACTTTCTTTAAGATACTCAACTGAACTAATTAACTTACCAGCAACTGATTGATTCAGTCTACTCAAAACAAGCTCCTGCACTTGCTGGATGCATTTTTCAAGATCCTCAACATCTGTAAGTTCATAGTTTTGCTTAAATGTAACACCTTGGAGTTTTAAAAGGCCAGCCTCTTCTTGTAATTGTGGACTCAAAACTTCGATAGTATTTCGAATTACTTCTCTTATTTCTTCTTGCTTTTTATTTGCAATACTAATAAGAGATTGAAATAACTCAGCTTCTTTTGAACGTGCATAAGATATTCTTTTAGGAGTTACATTTATGTCACGAGCCATATCAAAGGCAGAATTTATGAACATACCAAGACACCTTGTGTGTGCATCATTTAAGACACATGCAGCAGCAATAATATGATATTGTAACACTTGTCGAACAAACATTAAAAAGCAAGGAAATAAAGAAAAGTCTTCAATAAGAGCACTCTTTGGGGTTATGCTTTTAATAACTGATATAGAGCTATTAAAATCACTACATGTGTTTTGCATTCCCTCTTGTGTAACTACTGTTTCTTTTATAAGAAAACCTAAATTGCAAAGTTGAGTATATAATGGTGATTCAGTGCTCATGTTAAAAGAAGTCTGTTTGGTGGTATCTTGAAGAGATTCAGTTAATTCATAGTTTGCTCGAGATGGTACTTTAATGAAAAATATAGGTAAGTGATTCATTGCAAATGAATTGATTTGAGCAAGTTCATCCAAGTCCTATACACAAGAAAGCATACTTCATAGCTTTTTAATACTAAAGTATAATAAAATTATTGTAATACCAAAATAAAATTATTGTAATACTAAAAAGTTATACTTATACCACTAAAAGACTAAGATATTTTTAAAACTAATGTATTTATCATATTTTTTTAGTACAAATAGACTACTTTATTTAGAACATTAAACTCACAACTTTTCTATTATTGAACCTCAAGCAATTAGGGTATTATATTTATAGCTACCTACTTACATTTTAACCACAACTTTTTAAACTAGAATCTTACTTTAGCTACATTGATTTCATGCTTAACAAGTTGGATTATATTTCCTTTTTGTTTATATTCTTTATCAAATTTTTAATTTAAAGTCACGCAATATATTACTAAAATACTGCAACTTTTAACTTAAAAGACCTGAACTCACTTGATAAACAATTGAATACCCAAACCTTAGAACCAGATTTTTCTTTATTTAGCATGAAATTTTAAAATAACTGTTTCTAGCCTACATGCACAGACTTCATGCTAATGTTTTAAAAAAAGTTAGGAAAACAATGAAGAAAGAACTACATAGCAAAGTTATCAAAAACATCAATAATACCACTGAATAATACCTTTTGTTCAAGAACATCTGTATCAGTTGCAAATATAATAATTGGCAGGATATCTGCTACACAAGCTTTAAATACTTGTTCTACACAACTTCCTGAATTAGATGGTGAACAAATTATTTCAGCTCCTGTTTTTAATAATGGATGATCCAAACTGACTTCAGCTACAGCTGCTGTTAGTGCTGGATCCCAGCGGTCACGACCTCGAAGTTCTAAATCTGCACGTGGAACAGATCGCCATGTTCCTTCATAAGCGTCAAGTGCAGCAGCTAATTCATAACTATCTGGCAAAACTAGACTTAGTGTAGAATAATAACCATGTTTAAATCGAACCATTCGCCACATTGTAGACTTATCACCATCGTCTACAATAGGAAGAATTGGTTCACCAACTAGTTCATTTATTGCACAAACTTTTGCATAGCAAGATGTTCCAAGAACAATTATTGTAGGTGGCTTTTCACAAATATTAGCTAACTCATGATATTCATCTTCAGGTAAAAGATAAGCACGAAGTGTTTCCTGTGGAAACTGACCAGATTGCTGAATCTCATAGAATGCTCGGTCAGTTTCTTTTTTCACTTGTTTAAGAAGCTTAGTATGTTCTCTAAACTTTGTCAACTCATATGGAAGATTAGCAGACATCTTTGAAGATAATTTTCAAACATGTAATTCTATAGTGTATTCATATTTTATAATCATTCTAAAAAAAAGAGAAGATTACTAGCTTCAAAAAAAGCTATAATAAACAAAATAGAGAAAATATTAATATAAAAGCTTGAAATACTATGGTTATTTATACTAATTCCTCTCACTCTATTACACCAACACCAAGAAATCTATATATTGTAAGTAAATACATAAAAATAACAAAAAAAAAAAGAAATTTTTGTTAAAATTAAAGGTGAATAGTTTTAGGATTTATACATTTTTTTAAAAGTTTTGTGAAGTTTTATTGATTATTCAGCAACATAAGCAATTCTAGATTTGATTCAAAAGAAATCTTTGTTCAGACTATATACCTTAAACTAGATATAAGTGTGTGTGTGTGTGTGTGTGTGTGTGTGTGTGTGTGTGTGTGTGTGTGTGTGTGTGTGTGTGTGTGTGTGTGTGTGTGTGTGTGTGTGTGTGTGTGTGTACAACATATTAAAGTTATATCTACTCTAATAACTTTTTCCAAGCTGAACCATTGTCTCTAGTTACGAAAAAAAAAAAAAAATTTAAGTATACAATTTTTGACAAGAATTTCAACCCCTTTTTTTTTTAATTTTAATTTAATATCAGACTTTTAAGTTTATTTTTACGGTCTAAAAATTGTGTTATTTGTTTCATACTTTAAGCTAATGGTACAGTAGAATGTAAATATAGGGTAATATGGAAATTCCGATTATTATAATCATTCTAGAGAGCTAAATATTATTTTTATAGATGTGCCTTAAAGTTTCTTTTTAACCTTCGGAAATGACATTTTTTGTGAGAGCCGTAACACCTGTCGTTTCCGTAAGGCTTTAACTGATATACAGTATTAAAAGGACTGTCCATTTTTAACCACAGGGTGATTTTTTAAAGTGTTAATTAATAATGATTACCACGATTGAAAGAGATGAAAATAAAAAATGACAACGATAAGTAATTTGAATATACGACTGTTTTCGGTACTAAAATAAATTGAGAAATAGAATATGTTTAAATTTAAAATCACAATTGTACGGTATGAAAACCAAATACAAACTGTGACGGTTTCGTGAAATCAAATTTAGAAAAAAAAAAAGATTATCCAGCTACAACAATTAAAAGTTTTTAGACGTGCTGATTAAAAGTTTGCATCATCCAGGCTGATTGAGTCTCAGGAAAATAAAACCCTGAAATATTTTATTCTTAACGACGCCCGTAGCGTACATACTGTATTATAATAATCTCGCTGTTTATAAATAATCTTCTTAAAAAAGAGGGCGATTAGATAGCGAGAAAATGAAATTCAGATAATTAATATTTTATTACATTAAATGGCAGGAATTCACCGAGACCACAAGTATCGCGAATTATTAATACTGATGAAAATTCAAAAGAAGTGCTAAATAAAGAAAATCAGTATTTAGTTGAATTATTACTATCCCACATACTCGCTGGATAAGCTAAAATCTTTATTTTGGGGTGGAGTTGTCTGAGGGAGTGCTAACTAATTTTCCATTTTTCAAAAATGACAATTTTTTTTATTATAAACAAAGTTTTAAAAAGTGCCACTTTTTTTTTGTTTGAAATATTCATTAAAATTTTCGTTAAATAAGTTGTGAAATAAATAAATATAAAATATAAATGATAAGTTGCAAATAAGCAATGAGACTGGAGAAAGGGAGGGGGGGAGGGAATGCCGGAAAGTTACTCTTCTGATCTTTTTGAAATCAAGTTTTAGAACTTTAGTACCTGTCACGTTAGTTAATTATAAATATTTTAATTTGCTGTGGCTGACTTTTTTCTGTTACCTTCTTAGTTGTCCCGTACTTTTCCATGCTGCTACTTTTACCCAAGCCGATTCAAAATTTTTACACGTTGAAATAGTTTAAAATAAAAATTTATAAACAGCACAAAAAGTAGTTAAGTTCTTAATTAAATTTTTCTAAACAACTTTCTTTATTGGAAGTTCATTAAATATTGAGTGCCAGTCAGCTTGCATTTTCAAAACTTGCAAAATTTGTTAGTTTAAATAAAGCTTTATCAGACAAGGATGAAATATAGTATGGTGTGCTGGATTATTTGACAGGATAATTAAGTTTGAGATTCATCAAGAATATTGACGGCATTTAACCTTATGTGCAATAAAAAAGAATTTAAATATCTGCATTTTTTCCAAACTTACTGAAAAATAAAGCAGGTCTTTAAATTTAAAACCTCCGTCTTGCTACTTAATATCCTTCTCATACTCTCTCTTAAAGCAATTTGTAAAATAAACAAGTATTAAACACTAAAATTCACTAAAAATTTCTTAACGTTTAAAATATTTCTCAACATGTAGTAATGTTTACTTTCACTTAAATTGTACAAACAAGAGCCAAACCAAGCTCGGCACAGAATGACTATGAATGGACTCAGATTTGAGTATCGCAGTTCTTGTGCTTATCTGGTTTCGCACCTACTTTTTTTTACAGATAAATAAAAGATATAGAAGGGTAGGGTTTCAAAAGGGCGTAGTTTTACAGGAAAATTAAAAGTTTTAAGTGTGAATTGAAATAAGATAAACTGGGGTAACTTTGACCCGTTTTAAAAACTCAGGTTAGAGCAAAATATTCTCAAATGGTTTTATTGTTCCATATTTTATTTCGGAAACGTCACAGGTTATAGAAAAACAGACAGGTAACGTTTTAATGATATTCGACTTCGATTAAGATACTGATGTCAATCACAGGTGATAAAGATCCCTTATGAAAGGAAAACATAAACATTATTTAATCCAATTTTTTATCATACTGCAGTAAATATTTAAATGGATAAACTTTATAAACACCATGCAGATTAAAAATTTATTGAAGAAAAATTAAACACAGATTGAGGATTTTTTAACTTTATTGACAACTTTGATCCTTTGGATAATTTCTGTTGCCGCACGTGTGAAACTAGTTTGATGTAATTGATGCTGCTGATCACTTACATCAAACTAGTCTAAACTGACATGGCCTTTAAAAATTTTTCTTAAAAATCTTCCTTTAAAACTCCACTTCTTTTTTTTTTTTGCTATATAAGAAGTTTTTTTCCTCCTTTTTTGTTTATTTCATGAGAAGTCCTTCGTAACTTCTATTTTTGAGTTTTTATAGTTCTCCATTGTTATTTGTTTCGTTGCTATAATACTTCTCATTTATTTACTTGACAGGTAAATAAGTCTCTGCACTACGTCTTTTCTTAATCGCTGTTTTTAATTTTTCTGCATTATAATTTATCATGTTATCGTTTATTTATATGACAGGGTTAGTAAGTCTGTGCGTACATCTTTTCGCTGTTTTTAAACTTTATCCCTCCTCACATTACTAAGGAGAAATCGGTAGAGTCATAAAACATCACCGTTTTTTAATCTGGAAGTTTTTTAATCTGGAAGTTTTATATGAAGGATGCTTCGAAAGAGGAAACGTCTTCTTTTTTTTAATTCTTTTGAACTTTATTTTTTGTTTTCATTAAATTTCTTCATCGTTTTTACCATTTTTCTGAAAAAAACATTGCGCTAACTTAAATAACAATCAATAACAATTTACAATTCAAAATTATACACCTCAGCGTACAGTTTAAAAATTAAATGCAGAAAATTCATTCTTTGTGCGTATATTATTTAGAAATATCATGAATATCAAATGACAAATGTTATGTACACCTCTTCTTAATGGTTATAGGGTAATCCTTCAGTTAAGCGGAGTAAAATAAAAATATCCTTCTCGGATGGTTTAAGGCCCGTCTGAGAAAATTTCGGTTTTTTTTTTTGTGTTATTTTTTGTTCAAACGCGGGTGATGTGTTTCACACTCGCGGAATTGATCACATTAAGAATTTGATGTTAAGTATAAAGTTTTTAAAGGCCGACAAGGCTTTTGCAGAAACAGCCGATTAGATAAAAAATATATAGATAAATGTAAACATTTATATTTAACAAAAATAATACGGTGGACATGTTATCGGCGCACCCCCCCTAAATTCGGTAAAACCGATAGCTTACGAGTCTGCTGGTTTGGTGTATTTTACAGAATTGGAATTCGAACGGTGTTGGGTTTCGAACGGTACGAAAAAACTCATAAATAAACAGTTTCATTTTTCAACTAAATTTTTTCGTACCGTTCGAAACCTAATGCCGTTCGAATTCTAATTCTGTAAAATACACCAAACCAGCAGACTCGTAAACTGTCGGTTTTACCGAATTTAGGGGGGAGGGGGGGCGGTGCGCCGATTACATGTCCGCCCTCATTGAACTTGAGGTTCCAAAATATTCCATCCTTTTTGAGAATACTGCTCAGAAAATCCTTTTCTTGCTTCACCAACCTAAATCTTTTTATGGAAAAAAAATTGGACAATTCACTAGATTTTCTGTAAAAATAGTCTTTTTTCGATATGAATTTGAAGAAACTGGCAATAAAAATCTTCATACATTTTCTTTTTTTGAGAACAATCGGTTTCTTTTAGGCCTCCTAAAATTTCAGCTTTTATATAAAAGTACAGTTCAGCGATGTTCTTAGATTCGAATTTAAATGTTCGAAACCTTTTCAAGTTTATTCTTTTTTTTTTTTTTTTTTTTTTGCGAAATTCGAACTTTGCGCGGTAGAAATATAGAAAGTTTAGTAGATTATCCTAATTTAAGCCTAAATAAGTCTTCTAACTTCTGAGGGGCATTTGTCACTCGTTTATAATACAAAAAGGCTGAAGGTCGACCCTGGTGTATATTTATCCTGATATTTTTATTTTTTCACTTTTCAATATCCCAAGCATAGGCTACATCCTAAACTTTCGATTCTAACGAATCAAGAGATGATAATTACTTAATCTTAGGACTTAAAAATTTATAGATAAACATAAGGTAGTAAAATATTTTCTTTCTAAAACAAAATACAGTTAAAGATTGTTTTTCAAACTGTGTTAAAATAGGTTTACTGGCCCTGCCATCAGTCTGATCCACCATGTGCTTTACATACATTTTCTAAAAATGGATGAAAGAATGAAATTTAGCAAAACCTTATTGTGAGATTTAATACAACTTATTATTTAAAGTAATCAATTATTGGGGAATAAAAGGATTAATTAGTATTTAATATTATCATTTCTTAATTTTGCAATGAAACCATCTGCTTAATACAATGATCTCATTCCCATATATCGCATTTTGAAGAGTGCTTTATATTTATTTTTTATTCTGCTAACAGAAACAAGGTTTGTCAGTATTAATCCAGCACCTTGTGTCTCCTACACAATCTAATGTATTTATCATATAATGAATAAAAAAAGATTACGTGGAATTTGAGGAAGAAATTTAAAAAAATTTTCTCTAATATTTGTATAAGTTTTATTTAGACCCACCATCAATTAAAACTTCAAGGTTGTCTAAAGACAAATATTTGCTGAAAAACATTTGGATTTTGTAATTTTTCCTTGTACTTTTAAAACTTGGTTTTTTATTATGATTACATTTGCTGAAAAACGAAAATTTCACAAAACTTATAGTACTAATTGAAAAACAAACAACGTATAATAAACCATATATCATATAATAAATCACACAACTTATATTTATGCAATACTCCACGAGAACAAATGGCCATTCTTAAGTGGCTTTCAAAAAGGAGTCTTGTTAAATACAATTTTTATTGTGACACATGCCGCCTCCCTTTAAAATCAAATGCATATAAAAATGTATTTGATGGTTAGCGTTGGTTTTTCTCTTACTGTAAGACAGTAATACACGAAATAAATTTGCTTGTAAAATATTGTGATGTTTTTATTTCTGACATTTTTTTTTTAATTAAAAGGTTATTTAAAAAAAAAAACTCCCAAAATATTTAATAAAATTTATTACGAAACATTTAATAAAAAAACTCCTTTTAATAGATTTTTGTATCTATGAGCGAGATTGTTAAGACGTGTTTGTAACAACAAGAAAAAAAAGCATGTAGGATGTATTCATTTTCCTTCGTTTTACTGAAGATTACTGAAGGTCATAGTGACCGTAATAAATTCATTTAAAATTTACTTACAGTCTTTTCTCCATTTTTCTTGACGTAAAATACTGTTTCAATTTCTTTAAAATAAGTTTTTCTAGCAATTTTCGGAAGAATAAAAAAACTGAAAATAACTTGTGTGTGAATCACACGCGTGTGTGTAAGCTTATGTAAGTGTTTACATTTTTTATTCAATAAAAATGACAAAAAAGATTTGTTCATTTAAAACATCAATGCCCCGCTAAATACTTCTGGATCAACTTTTATAGCGATGGGCAACATTCCTTCATTCATTAAATGATCTTAAGCTGTATGTGGATACTTGTAATTGTTTCCTTCATTTACTTTCAGTGTTTCAATCTTACAGCTTTAAGTACCAAAAAAAACGTTGTTTAATGTGTCTCTACCAAGCAAGCACACAACGTTGAAATAACGTTGATCGACATTAATCAACGTTATTTTAACGTTATTTCAACGTTGTTTCAACGTTGTTTCAACGCTGTTTCAACGTTGTGTGCTTGCTGGGTAGGCCTGAAAAGTTTCCTCGGCAAAATTCTCAACCTCATCAATATTCGATGGATTTGTTGGATAGTTAGCACTTTGAACAGCACGGATGTAACCTAAATCTAAAATGTTCATACCAGAGCTGTTGGGAGGTTGAAAAATTAATTAAATATCAAACTCTCCTCTGGTTGCATGTGAAACAAAATAGGGATTTTCTTCCCTAAGATGTAAGGCTTTGCAATACCTTGTTGAGTAAAAAATTTTTTACTCAACAAGGTATTGCAAAGCCTTACATCCTGTCATCAAATCAAAGGCCACTTTGATTTGATGATAGGAAACCGATTCCAACTTTCCCATCAAACCAATTATCTTTGGAACGACCGAATCTAACTGCAACTGGTAAAAGAAACATTACCTTTTTTGTGATGAATCTTTTTTATTCAAAGATGTGTCTCAGGTTCTTCAGGCTCTATGCAAAATTTGCTCTGCTCTTCCTTTAAGTAAAACTATTTTTCATCGACATGAACGATATCAAACGTGTCCACAAATTCAATATTTTCGTCTTCAAAAAATTGCAAGTGACAAAAAAAAAAGCAAAAGTTTCGGTACAAGCTGTTTTTGGAATTTTGAGAGCTCCCGCAGATGAACGAATTGTTCAGTGGAATTTGCTGGATTCGGGCTTCTTTCTTTTTACGACCTACTTTTCCGCAATTTTTTGATACTAGATTTAATGGTAAACTTACTTGACGATGCTTCCATAATCTGGCAATGGTTTTGAAATTTTGAAAACTTGAAATTTTTTCGCTGTGTTTTTCATTGCTCCTTTAGATAACTTTCCACTGTCGCTCTGAGTCAATAAATTATCATAAATTATTTTTCGTTCTTCGTTAGTCAATTCACATGTTTTCATACAATATTTTTGATTTGAAAAATGTGTTTATTTTAATTAACAATCTTGAAAAAAGAAATGTCAAAATCAGGTGGTGTGCCAATCGAGCAATGGAAGCCACATTAGGTCGAAATGAAAAAAAATATCAACTTGAATTTCCGAAGAAATCCTCTGGGGGGGGGGGGGGATTATTTTACACACAACTTCCTGATTCAAAAAATGTTTGAAAAAAGTTGATATGAAACTCTTTCGTCCGAGAAAAAAAAACTAGTTTGAAAATCTTCTTCACTTAGCACAAAATGTTGAAATGACAGCATGCAAAGTTTTGCATTTTTAAACCACAAGTTTTTTCTAAATTAAATCATCATCCTAAATTACATCAAAGGTAATTTATTTTGTTTAGAAGTATTTTATGAGTTTGCATTTTTCATTTTTTTCTGGGAAAGGGCAAAATATTGTATAAAGACAGAACACAAAATAAACAAATGTCATTTTTTGAGAAGAGGCATTTTTTTCGCAAGTTGTTGTGAAAACTGCAAGTAAACATTGACTCTCCTCTATTTAAAAAAAAGCTTAATTCTGACGAAAATCATGATGAAAACTGCAGAAAAACTGTTTTCTCTGCCTTCAAAAGTGCTCTAGACAGCTCACTTCTTTTTAGATTGATCGTGTCAAAGAACTGTCTTCTTTTTAAATTAACTTTACTGATCCAAGAGTACGGTTGAAGTGTGTGATCATTGTCAACTTCACTTTCAAAAATAGCACAATGGAGAGAATGTATCTCTGCCTTCAGTGTACAACTTTGACTTCATCAAAAGTCACCCTCCAACTAGAGGTCAAGGATGTGACTATCTCCTCTTCAAAATCGGCCATCTGAAGCTAAATAAAACACGCCCCTTATCAACACCTCAACCATCTACTGCTAATCAGCGAGCCAAAGTTGAAAAAAGGTGCTCTTTGTACTTTTCAGTTATTGGAAAAGGAATGTTACATATGTGTAGCAAGTCTACCTTCCGAGAAAATATGAGGGATCTTGTTTCTACTGACATGAGAGTCAGATAACTAATTGTTTTTTCTGTGATTGCTTCAAAAGAGGTTTCTTCTCATGGAACTATTAGGGTTGCACAGCCTGTTGGACGACCACTTCCAATTACTCCTGGTAAAAATTTAAGAACTTATCTTTTTCTCCTGATTGAATGCATTTTTATGTAAGTTAATAATTTTATGCTGTTTACTGTAAAAAAAAAAAATTTAGACTACTTAAACTCTTTTAGCACTTCTTTTAAACAGGTCCAGGCTTGTTCATAGAAGCTTTTCAGTGAAAAAGCAAATTAGACTGCACAAGTCTTATCTCATGTCCAATCCAACACAGAACTATCCAACACAGAAATATGGAAGCTTGCTACCACTCTGAATCAAGTTTCAAATGTTAAATTTATTGAGACAAATTTCCGTGAAAAGTTTCTTCAACTTGGAAAGCAACTCTCGGATCACTTTACGCAAACAACTATCAAGGTTTACGGTGATCAGCAAATGCAAGAGGAACATTTTGTGGTTCATGGCAAGGACATTGAAGCGATTTAAAATGAAATCTTATTGAAAAGACAAGTTTACAGCAATTACATTTTGTATCGATGGTGGAGGTCGTTTCCTAAAGATAAGTCTTGGAATTTAGGAAGACTAAGCCACTCAAGCAAAATTTTCTCCAAGCAAAAAGCTCTTGACAACTCAATCAGCAAAAAATAGCTGTGTCAAGTGTCAACTTCTGGTTGCTATTGCTGAAGATATTCCTGAAAACTATGAAAATATCAAAACACTGCTCAAATTGATTCAACCGGACATTTTAGGTTTAATTGTCTCCTGTGACATGAAACTTGGCAACATCCTTTGTGGTCTGCAGTCCTCATGCTAGCACCCATTCTTGCACATGGCGCAACATTGACTCTCAAAATCTATTCAAGAAAGGTAACCTTCGAAAGGTAAACAGCACTTGTTTTGGATGTGATTCCCCTAATGAGTTCCATCTTCTCCTTGGTATTGTGAACCACCTTTTGAAAGCTCTAAAGGAACTTTGAACGGCCAGTCTCTCTTCATATCAAGTGCCAGCCATTCCATGGTGGTTAGTTTACTGACAATGAGTGTCACAAGCTCCTAAAAATCATTGATGGTCTTGCTTTGGGAATCATCTTGATGATGGCTGAGTTGAAAAGATTTCAAGCTTTCAGAGATCATTCCTTCAGTAGCAAAGAGTCAGTGTGACTCCAAAAGCATATGCCTTGTTTCATCAAATTCAAGACTTTGATTCTTCTCAAAAAGAGCTATTGGATTGATACAATGAGCAAGCTACTGAGTCCTTACATCATTCCTTCAGCATGCAGTGGAAAATATTTAAAAGCCTGACAACCATCCAGAATACGGAGAGAAATTGGAATCGTGCTTGGTGGATTTCAACAAGAAGCATTTGTAGAATAAAGAAGAAAAATTGATTTTGACTTCTTGCCTTTCTGAAAGAAAACGACAGATCATTTTATCCTTCAACCAGAGCATTTTTTCTCATTTGTAACTTTTATATTTATGTTTTTTTGCCTCTGAATGCTTTTTTAAGAATTCCAGGCTTTAAATTTTGTGCTGTAACTAACAAAACATTTTGCTCGTTTTTAGAAATAAATAGACATTGGAAATTCATGACAATATGCTTAAGGTGGCTTCACAGGAAATAAAAGGTGTAAAATCAAAAAAAAAAAAAAAATTGAAAAACATGATTTTTGAGACTTTTAACAATGCTGAAAATGATGGTACAATTATTTTTTAATAATTTTAATTTTTTAAGCAACAATTTTGCATTTTGCAGGTATGATATAAAGTAGCTTCCTTAGCAACGCCTATAGCAACGGAAAAAAGCAGTATGAAAACTTTTGTTTAACCACTCTTTTGGTATGTTTTCGTGTTCTGCAATTATAAAAGATTTAGTTTAGAGGCTAACCATGTTCAGTTTTAAAAATAAAACCGTTCCACTTATTAAAATTGCATCATTTCACGATCATTTAATTACTTCTTGTGACAAAACCATTATACTAACACAAGTTGTGTTGATACAATGTTTACTTGAAATATTTTTTTAGATTAATAAATTAAATATATAATGGGTAATTATAAGAATACTTCAAGATCTAAGAAGAGAAAATTTAGTGGTAACAAGCACACCAAATGTATTAAAGATACGAATGTAACTGGTAACTTGTCTGAAAATGTTTCATGTATCAGTTCTAAAAAGTTAAAGTTTGATGTCGAAGATACAAGTAATGCCAACACAAATGATTATTTTCTTCTTGTTAATTTTATTTTTATCAAACAGTTATTTGATTTGGTTAGTGCATGTCCTGATTGTAAAAGTAAAGTTAACATCACAGATGATTATTCTAGCAGAATGGGTTTCTCCCATAAACTTATTTTAACATGTACAAATGCACAATGTTCTTTTACATACAGTAATTTTACTTCAAACATTGTTAAAAATGATAAAAAAGGTAGAAACATGTTTGATGTTAACCTGAGAATGGTAATTGGATTCCGTGAAATTGGAAGAGGAATCTTTTGGTACTGAAAATGGAAAAAGTAAAAAAAGACCGAAAGCGGTTACAGAATATGGTGAAAAAAGGACAACCAAAAAAAAAAAAAAAGAAGAAAAGAGTTGAGAGGAATTAGGAAAGGTTGGATTGATAAAGATCAAGAACAATTATCAAAAAATAGCTACAAAAAGGGATGTTTTTAAAACTTTTTTAACTTATTTGCCTTATATCTAAAAATGAAGATTTTAACATAATTTATAAACTCAAAACACGATATCTCAACATTAAAAAATGCTTAGACCTTCAAATTTTCCCTAATTGTCCAATACATATATATGTAGAGAATGAACTAGAATCTTGATAATTGAATGAATATTTATTGTTTGCTAAGTCTTTTTTTGAACCCTACCCCCTAAAAATTAGTCAATTTTCAGTTTTTAGGGACTTAAAAGAAATGTTTTTGTTTTTATATATTGATCTTAGTTCATCCTCTACCTCATATATCAGATAATAATATTGCAAAGTTGCGAGTTGTTTTAATTAGCCATTCTGGTTTAATCGTGTTTTGAAAAATAAATAAATATATGCTTTTTTATGCGTTTTTTATAAATAAAGTCCTCTTTTTTTTTTTTTTTTCAATAAGCATTTACATTTTATTGTTATTTTCATTAAATTGAATTTATAAAACTGATTTTAGAACAGATTTAAGTTATTTTACTAAAAAAAAAAACATTTCCTGTGAAGCCACCTTAAAGTGAATTAATTAGCTTGGATTTAATTTAGGGTGATGATTTAATGTAGAAAAACATTACTTATGCTGTGAAAATGAAAAATTTTGAATGCTATCATTTTAACATTTTTTGCTAAGTGAAGAAAATTTTCCAACGAATTTTTTTTTTTTTCGGACGAAATAGTTTGATTTCAACTTTTAGATTTACTACCATTTTGAATCAGGAAGGTGTATATAATGTTGTATCCTCCAGGAACTTATGTGTAGATTATTTTAAGACGGCCCGAATTTACGGCTTCTTGTTAAGTGAAAATATGTAAAATGGAAGCTTAGAGTTATAACCTTGATGTTAATATATCGCGTAGATTTGATATCTATTTACCTTTAGCTTAGTAGATCACTTTTAAGATTCTATATTGGAGCCCACGGAGAGATAGATATTTACATTGAACTTGCATGTTGAGTTTTAAAGCTGTATTATTAGTGATTACAAAGATTTAAACGGATTAAAGTTTGTCACATGTTTAAAATCTTTAACAACTTTATTGCATATCGTTGAGAATAATCCTGTTTGCATATTTCTGTATAATGTCTCTAGCAAATAAACGTCGATTTCGCACGACTAATATTAGTTCTATTAAAAAACTGTTTGAAAAAGCTTTTTCCTGTATTAACACTTATGATTCTGTTGAAGATGCTGTTGAAAGTCTGTCTAGTTTTCAAGATACGCTAGTTGAAAAATTTAAAAAAGTTGAACAGTTTAATGACGAAATTATGTACCAAATTGAGGACGATGCTGAGTTAGAGATTGAGGAAGATACTTCTACTGAGTTCAGTGTCTACTTTCGTAAGAACATTTTATTAATAACAAAGTTTATTGAAAAAGTAAATAGTTCTAAATCTGATACAAATACAAGTATTTCTAGTCAGTCGAAATCATACTCAGTCAAATTACCAAAAATAACCCTAAAACCATTTAATGGTCAGCCTGAAAATTGGTTGTCATTTTATGAGAGCTTTGAATGTGCAATTGCCAATAACAATGATTTATCTGGCATCCAAAAGCTGACATATCTTCGCAGTTTAGTTGAAGGACAGGCATCTTCTACTATTAAAGGTCTTGCTTTAACCAATAGCAATTTTGATGTTGCCATGAACCTACTTAAAGAGCGGTACAATAATAAACAACTACTCATATCAGCTCACATGACCTCTTTGCTTACATTAGATAAAGTTACTGATATTAGAGACGTATCAAAACTTCGAAAAACCTATGACAATCTAGAAATTCAAGTACGTAGTTTAGAGAATTTGGACATAACTTCTTCTATGTATGGTCCCTTGCTTGTACCAATTCTCATGCAAAAATTACCTGAAGAGTTAAATCTCGTTATCTCAAGACAATTTCAAGGCTGTGACTCTTGGGATATAAAAACAATTCTTGAAATTTTTAAATCTGAACTTCAAGCTCATGAAAAGTCAATTTTGAATGCTTCTGCTTATGATCGAAGACCCTTATCTATTGAGACATTGCATTCAAGCTCCACATATAACAATAGAAGAAACAATAGTACTTCTTACAATAAACATAATGAAAATGAAAGTTTTAAGTTTGCTTTCTGTGACAAGGATCATTTATCCCAACAATGCATGTCTGTAACACAATTAGATGCAAGAAGAAAAATTTCAAAAGACAAAAAACGTTGCTTCATTTGTTTACGTATTGGACACATTTCTTCCAAATGTTTATCTCGCATAAAGTGTTATGAATGTTCAGAGAGACATCATTCAGCCATGTGTGATAAGAAAAATCAGCTCAGACTACCAGACAACCAACTAACATCTGTTGCTGGAGTATCAAAAGGAAACTCAGTATTGTTACAGACTGCTTTAGTTACAATAACATCTAGTACCACTGAATTACGTAATTGCAGAATTTTATTTGATAGTTGCTCCCAATTGAGTTATGTTTCACCCTCTATTCGAGAAAGACTTCATTTAGAAACTATTAATCAAAAGAAAATATCTATTAAAACATTTGGAAATCAGTGTATCACTGAAAATCTAGATAAGGTCCAATTCTGTATTCTTGATATGAATGGTGCTCGCATTCCCATTTCATGTTTTGTGAAGGAGATATGTGCTCCTATTAATGGTCAAAACATTAAGTCTGCTATTGAGAATTATAGCCATTTAAAGGGTTTGAAGTTGGCAGACAGTCATTTTACTGAAGGGAATGTACGTATTGACATCCTTATCGGTGCTGATTTCTACTGGTCCATTGTAGATAATGAGATAATTAGAGGTGTTGAAGGTCCTGTTGCTTTGAAATCCAAAGTTGGTTTTTTATTGAGTGGAAATATTTTTGACATTTCAGATAGTTGTGGTGTGCTTCACTCTCATATTTTGAAAATTGCTTCTGAATTCTGTAATGATAAAACTGTTTTTCATAGTTCTATGTCATCTTTTTGGGACTCTGGAACTGTAGGAACAACAACATCTGATATTAACGACTTAGTATATGAGAACTTTAAAAACGAAATTCAATTTAATAAATATTCTAATCGCTATGAAGTTGGGTTACCATTTAAACTCAACCATGATTTAATTAGTGATAATTACACTTATTGTATCAAACGCCTGGTACCTGTACTTAAAAAACTCAGCAAAGACAACAAACTGCTTAGAAGCTACAATGCGATTATAAAAGAACAGTTAACTCAAGGTGTCATTGAAAAAGTAAACAATCATGAAATTAGTTATGGAGATGTACATTACCTACCACATTGCCCTGTAATAAGAGATGACAAGACGACTACTAAAGTTCGCATGGTCTTTGATGCTAGTGCAACTATTGATGGACCATCCTTAAATGACTGTTTAAATGCAGGTCCAAGCTTAACAACCTCTTTGTTTGGTGTACTTTTGCGATTTCGATGTAACAAGTATGGATTTATCTCAGACATTGAAAAAGCATTTTTGCAAATATCCTTAAAAGAAAAAGATAGAGATTTTGTTCGATTTTTATGGGTTGACAATCTAGATTCTGTAAATGGACAAGACCTTTTATCATCTCCAATCGTTACATATCGTTTATGCAGAGTTCTGTTTGGCGTAACATCGTCACCATTCCTACTCAGTGCAACATTAGTGACTCACCTTCAAAAATACGCTGACATTGATCCAGAGTTTGTTGAAAAGATGTTGCTTTCTCTACATGTTGATGATTTAAACTCTGGAAGCAATGATCTAAACCAATGCTTAGAGTTCTTCAATAAAGCTAGAAATTGTTTGCAAGAAGCAAACTTAAATCTTCGGAAATTTGAATCAAACTCGGTTGAACTTGAACAAAAGATTCATTCAAATAATTATGAACGAAATAATACAACTCAAGTTCTTGGTCAAGCATGGGATAAAGATTTAGATGAATTGACATACTCATTTAAAGACATTCTTGAAACCGTTAAAAAAATTCCTTCAAAAAGGGATGTTATGAAATTTATTGCTAGTATTTTTGACCCAATGGGACTTATTAATCCTGTTGTTGTCAGATGTAAGTGCTTCTTTCAGAGATTGTGTGTTGAAAATTTTTCTTGGGATGACTTGTTGTTTGGACATGCTTTAGATGAGTGGAATGACATCATACTAGATTTTCGTTCATTAAATAAATTATCTTTGCCTCGATGGATTCTAACTGACTCTTACTTATCCAACACAAATATTAAACTTGAGTTTCATGCCTTTGCTGATGCAAGCCTAAAAGCATTTGGTTGTTGTATCTATCTTAGATGTATTGTTAATGAATCACACTGTTTTGTCTCGCTCATTGCCTCAAAATCTAGAGTGGCCCCTGTAAATAAATCAACTATTCCAAGACTGGAGTTAAGAGCAATGTGTTTATTATCCTCTCTGATGTCTGCTGTGAGAAAGGAACTTAAAAACTTGAACATTAATGACATTTTCTGTTGGACTGATTCTACTATCTGCCTTCATTGGTTGAATAATATGAATCAAACTTATGAGACATTTGTACAAAATCGATTGATAAAAATTCGTGATTTATTTCCTATACAATTTTGGCATTATGTGGAGACTACACGAAATCCTGCTGACATTATATCCCGTGGATGCTCCTTCAAATATATTATTGATCATGACATTTGGTTTAAAGGCCCTGATTATCTTAATGATGTTCCAGTTCCATGGCCCTCTTACAATTTAATTGAACATAAAGATAATGAAAGTAAATTGTGTTTATTAGCTGCCACCAACCCCATTAACATTAATCTTGAGTTTATTGGTATTGAACGTTTTAGTAGTTATGAACAGTTGAACAAAGTAACAGGCTGGATTCTGCGATTTGTAAACAATTTAAAGAGTCATGTTCAGAAGACACATGTCACAATGACACCGACATTATCTGCTAACGAAATTGAATGTGCGAAGATACTGTGGGTGCGATATGAACAACGTGATGTCATGAAAAGCAAAAATTACAAACAGTTCAGAAGAGATCTTGGACTTCAAGTCATCGATGGAATTGTTCGATGTGGTGGAAGAATGCAGAATGCTCCAATTCCAAAAGAAGCTAAATTTCCAATTTTTGTTCCTCGTAGTAGTCAGCTGCCCCATGGTGGGGTGGGCTGTTTGAAAGGATGGTAAGGATGGTAAAACGATGTCTAAAGAAAGTCGTTGGTAAAGCTTGTTTAAACTTTGAACAAATGTTAACATTGTTGCAAGAAATAGAAACTGTAATTAATAATCGACCCCTAACCTATGTATATAACGAACCCTGCGTAGAAGCCTTAACACCAAATCATCTTGTTTTTGGACGAAAGCTAAACTTAAATGGTGTAAATAGTGATAGTTATATTGAACATGAGTTAAATAAACGATATAATCATTTCCAAACAGTTCTTGAACATTTTATAAAACGATGGAAGAGTGAGTACCTAACAGAACTGAGGGAGTTCCATAAATCTAAACGAAGTATTGGTAGCTTACAAATAACTGTCGGCGACATTGTCTTGATAGAAGAAGATAAAAAATCACGTTCGCTTTGGAAGACTGCAAAAGTCGAAAAAATCTTGATATCAAGTGATGGTTGTTCACGTGCGGCAACAGTAAAGTATTCACAAGGAGATGGATCTTTTAGACATGTAAATAGACCTATAAATAAACTTGTTCCTGTTGAATCCGCGAATCAAAAAGAAGGCATTAATGAACTTAAAGTAACGTTCGTAAATGAAAATGACATTCCTTATGTAATCAAACATTAAAGGCGGGGGAGTGTTGTATCCTCCAGGAACTTATGTGTAGATTATTTTAAGACGGCCCGAATTTACGGCTTCTTGTTAAGTGAAAATATGTAAAATGGAAGCTTAGAGTTATAACCTTGATGTTAATATATCGCGTAGATTTGATATCTATTTACCTTTAGCTTAGTAGATCACTTTTAAGATTCTATATATAATAATCCCTCCAGAGGGTTTCTTCGGAAATTCAAGTTGATATTTTTTTGTATTTCGATCTAATGTGAAGCAATCAGCAAGGAGCAAAATATGTTTGAAAATATTATTACTATCTTAATTTTTTTTAATTTAAAGTTTTTTTCTGAATAATTTTTTGAAAATTCTAATATTTTTAGAAATCGGAACAGTAATTTGGTGCGGCGATTTTCCTGATTTTTGGGTATTTTTTTCATGAATAATGTAAAATTACGAATTTTATTTATAAAAATTGCATCCAAAAGTTCTTCATTCATAAAAATGATAGTTTTAATGTATAAAAGAAAATGTATATTTTCTGTAATATTTTGTTGTATATTTTCAGTAATCTGGGACAGAATAGAAATCAGAGCAGTACTTTGGGACAGAGGGGATACTGTGGAATGGTTTTAATGTGGGAGTTTAACACAGTGGCTTTTCCTTTATATACTTCACAACTGATTGGTCTCCGTTAAATAAAAGTTCACAAGCGCACTATGCATCGCTAAGCGGAAATAGGATTTTGTACATATTTTTTAGTGATTTTTCATATTTAAACTTTTTAAGTTTTTTCTTTTTGCATTCAATTTTTAATTCTCCATAAAAAAAAAATCATTTTTAGTTTTTTTAAACTTTTGACATCTTAAGGGTTTTTTTAAGGTTTTAAAAAACTCGCTTTTTTGTTAAAATCCTTTCAAAATATATGATAAGTGTAGAATTTCTATATTATTTTTATGCGAAATTAAAATAATAATGTATTTAATTGAATGTAAAACAAGAAATAGAAAAAAAAGGTTTTTGAATAGCATTTTTTTGCTGATTTTTTGATTTCTTAAACATTGATTAATTTAAGCATGTGGTCACAGAGGTCGCCTCGTTTTTTTTAAATAAAATATAGCTACTGCAAATCGACTTTACTGCCATGCAAAAAAATTGAGGCGACCTCTGTGACCTCATGCTTTAAAATCATTTTTACTACTGTGAGTTTTATTAAAAACCGACTAAATTCTGTGAAGTAAATGAAAATTCCGAAGTTCAATAACATACGGTAAGTTTTTATTTGATTCAGTTTTACCTTGCGATGGTTTTTATAAATTATCAAAATGGCTTGATTCACTCATCGTCAACTTTTAACACATACATTTCCAGAGCAGGTGAAATATTCAGAAACTGAAGTAAAATATAGTCTCTTCAATATGATCAAACATTCAGTTTCTAGAGAGTTTGAGTATCTTTTGGAGTATGAAGATAATTCTATTAAAGTTTTAGCACAGGAGGAACGTGATAACATGTTATTTGCAAAGTGGGTGGTGATGGTCAGAGTGACCAATCTGAGTTTCAGAATGCAGTAACTATGAAGAAAGGTGTGGATGATTACACTGTGTATAGTAAAGTGTTTGTACTGTTGGAGATTAGAAGTGGAAAAAAGATACTATGGAAAAATTGTAATCCAAATAGTCCAGATGCAACCCGTCATCTTATGTTTTGTTTTTCCAAAGAGACTGCTAGTTTTATTCAAGAGAAGTTTGAACATTTACAAAATGAAATTTTTTCTTTAGAGAATATTAAAAGTAAACTTATACTTCATGACAATACTTTTGTTATAAATTCAAGTTTGTCAACTATTTATACCACAATGAATGATGGTAAAACACTTAATGCTGTGGTATCAAAAATGCTTTAAAAAATATTGCATCTCAGTGCTGTCATGTATGTCAAGCAAGTCCTAAGGAGTTTAATTTGGAAACCATTTGGAATAAAGATAAAAATGCAGACAAAAATATATTGAAACTTGGAATATATTGAAATCTTCAATTGTGGATATTCAGCATGGAGTTAGTTTTTTTTTAATACTGCTTGCAAACTTCCAGCAGTGAAACAAGGAAGAAAAATAGCAGCAAAAAATGGCCAAGAATTTATTGAAAACAAAAAAAAAACTCCAGCACTTATTCAAAATACAATTAAAAATAAGGGTATCTTTTGTCAGGAAGGGAAGTTGTACATCCAACACTGGCAATGTTGCACGAAAATTCTTTAATAATCCATCTGTGACTGGAAGAATACCACTATGATGAAACTATTTAGGGACCTGCTCATTGATATGAATAGTACAACAGCAAGACCGGGTGTGAAAATTTTCAAGCAGAAATCTGAATGTCTGTTTGGTCTCATTTCTAATGATCAGTTTTTAAAAACCATTCCAATGTCACAGTCTTTGCATAGAATGGTAGTTCATGGTGTTTCTTTGTTGTTTTCTCGCAGCGAACACAACGTTTCAGCTCTACATTTTCTCTTCTCCTTAAAATTCTCTCTTTACAAAAAGTTTTCCTTCAATTTATACTATACAAAGAATCTCAAATATGCTCATAAAATAAACCGCTTAAACTATATTTACAACATATCAAATAAACTACGTCAATCAAATCCGCCGTAAATAGTTTCTTCACGCAATTCAATTACACTCCTCCTTGATCCTTCGGGATCACATTTAATTCAAAGCAACTCTTGCTTTGCGGAACATCACAACAATTGTTTCTTTTGCGGATCCAAATCTCAAATACCGCTTCTGGCAATCCAACTTCAACGCCAGTCGCACCCTCTCGTCAGGCTACTCTGCCAAACACGAGAAACGTTTTAGATCAGCAAAAGAGACATCCATTTGTTCCTCATCTCTCATCTTCTGCTTCGTACACAAATCATGCCACGTAGGCATCCGAAGGAAAAACTCGATAAATAAACATCTTCGATTCTCTTCACATCCTTCTTATCTTCTACTCACAAACAATCGAAGACTAAGTATTACTTCGCAACAAAACTGGAAAGAGCACTGTCAACTCAACGCGTTGCTTCTCTGCAACAACTTTGGTTCGCTGCGACCAAATTGCGGCATCGGATATACCATCGTATTTTTCAAAGATGTTCTAATTATTCGAAGATGGCTCCATCATGTGCCCGGTTAGCTTGTTGTTTTCTCGCAGCGAACACAACGTTTCAGCTCTACATTTTCTCTTCTCCTTAAAATTCTCTCTTTACAAAAAGTTTTCCTTCAATTTATACTATACAAAGAATCTCAAATATGCTCATAAAATAAACCGCTTAAACTATATTTACAACATATCAAATAAACTACGTCAATCAAATCCGCCGTAAATAGTTTCTTCACGCAATTCAATTACATTCTTTTATTAAATATTTTAAGTATCCAATAGGTTCTTTGTCTGAGAGTGCCATTGAAGCCACGAACAAAGCCAACAAAACTGCATGAGTACGTCATGCACGTTTAACTTCTTTTGCTGAAAATACTAGGGGTACAGCTAATTATTTATTTATGACATCTGATATGTACCTATACTGTAAGAAAAACAAAATGCAAGAGGTATTAAGGCTATACTGCAAGAAGATTAAGCTGATAACTGTTCTTAAGGTAAATATTGGAGAAAGCTACGTATATCTTAAATTTAAATATTTAATGTTATCGTTTAATTTTATTAATGATACATTTTAGGTGCTGGTGGTAGCCAATCTGATATTTTTGAGATCTTTTCACATAATCAACACAGCATGTTTTTTTATGCTTGAAAAAAAAACAAAAAACTAATTGTTAGAAAAGTTGAAGCATAAGAATCCCAAACTTTTATGTTTGAGGAAAAGTTGCATCAATTGGCCTCAAATTGACTCAATTTTGCCATGTTTTTGTTTTCCTCAAAGATGTGTCTAAAGTCCTATTTCTACTTAGTGATGCATAGTGCAATTCTTGAAGGCTTGTTGTAGATATTAAATTTGCTCCACATAAAGATTGCTGAGACATGTTTAGAATGAAAATTTTAATTATATTTCAATTATATACATTTATTACAGTGAATACAGTTTTTTCTTGAATGTAAAATTGTTAAAATTAGAATTTGATAGATAATTTCTATAATAAATAGTTTATATCTTAAACTATACTATTTTTTACAATAACAAAACTTTTTAAAATTTTAGTGTTTGTTGTTAAATAATTTTAGGAAGTCAAAGAGTAATGGTTCATATTAAGAAAAGAAATCAAGGAAGCATCATTAAACCATGCAGCTGTAATTGATAAGCAACTTTTAAAAAAAGGCTATTCTCATAGCCACATATTGTTAAAAACCTATTTTAGCATCAGAACCTTGATTCTGCATTTGAGGGGAATGGAACTTCTGGAGTATTTATTTCACTTTTATTTATAATAAAATATTTCTGCTATTTCCTTTTTTATTTAACATGAAAATATAAGTTGGAGACTAAAAATGCCTGTAACCCCTAAAAAAGATAAATTGATATATCAGATTTAGAGTTTAAAATATCAAAAACTATCGGTTTTATATCTTTTTAATCAAAAATCGAATTAGTCCGGATAAACCAACTAAAAAACCGGAATGAAACCGGTTTTAAAAAAGACCGGACTTTTTTTTATAAATATATGTATAAACAAACAATATCTCATAATTGATGCTTTGTTAAAAAAATTACTTCAAAATGTTAAATAGTTCTCTAGTTATAAGGCTATTTCCTTTTTTTCTATCAGCGCGACGCATAGTGAAGCGTTAGCAATCGCAAAAAAACCCACAATCAACTGAACCCATCTGACACTAAATACACTTAACTGCAAAATTAATACACCACGTATAAATTCAGACTTATTTTGAAAAATATTATGAATTTCCCGGATTTATCAATTACAATCATAATAATGTTTATTGTTACGCCTTTTGTTGGTTTTGTTCCGTTTCCTTTATTTAATTTCGAAATTGTAGCATGGTTTGCTGTAATAAAACTTCACTTCTAAAAGAAAAGTATGTATTGGTTTTAAGTTATCTTAACAGTAGAAAAGATAAGCTTTGAGCAACGACAAAGATAAGCTTTGAGCAACAACAAAGAAAAGATTTGAGCAACACATCTGTTTGTAATGCAGTATTCCAGAAAAAATTTAAGTTGTGATGAGTGTGTTACAATTGTTACTTTGTCTAATGAAGGATTAGCAAATCGAAAACTTGGTAGAAGATTTGGAGCGTCTCATACAACAGTTGGTAGGTCTCTACAAAGGTTTGTAGAGACCAATGATCACGCTAGATGACTTGGCTGAGGCAGGCGACGAGCTACCAATGCCGTGGAGGATCGATTTTTAATGCTTTGAACTCTTCAATAAGAACGGTTCACTACTGCAGGAAGTCTCCAAATACAACTTGCTGAGGTTCATGGAACTGCTGTTTGTCACGATACCATAAGAAGAAGACTTTGTGCTTTAAATTTGCGACCTCGGGCAGCAGTTACTGGTCCCAGATTGTCTGTAGACCACCGAAGAAACAGACTGGCTTTTGCAAGGAGGCATATGAATTGGTAAATACATGATTGGGAACAGTTCTTATTTACAAATGAGTCAGATCTCTAATTGAAAGTATGCCACGCCGCTGTCAGACTGTAATAACCTCAAAAGGTGGTAACACTAGTTATTAATAAGTCAAAAATGTTTCAATTTAAGCTAAATTAGTGTGCAGAAGTATATTAATCATTTTACTAGGGGAAAGGTGCCTATGATGGCATACTTAACTTTAACGTTTCTCTGAGTCATTACCTGAAAACTTAAAAAATAATTTTTGACATGGCTGTTTTCCCTCTAGCATGCAGAATAATAATGAACCTCAGAATTTTTACTATTTTGCTTTTTTATAAGTTTATACCATTAAAAAAAAAATACAAGTACGCCATCATAGGCAACTAACTGTTCCTATGATGGCACACTTTAAAGAAATTAGACAAACAAGACTTTTTTTGTTTTTTATTAATGAAAACACAATTTATCAAAAAAAGAAAATCAAAAATAAATATTTGGTCTATAAGCATAGTTTACATATAAATTTTTTTCTACTTCTCTTTATGCCTGCACATAAACAATGACACCAAGATCTGCATTTTTGACAACAAATCCATGGTTCTTTAGAGCAAGACAGCAAGTAAAGTTCATAACAATACAAAAATGCTGTATCAGATTCGAAATCCATTATATTATTACTTCCTTTAATCTCCTCACTGCAGTATTTTTCTTCAACCGTCGTCTTTCTTTTTGTTTTTCTAGCAAATTTTTCCTTTTCTTTGTTATCTTTTTCTTTTGCCATGTCTTTTAATTCTTGATATCCGGAGTGGTATTCAGAGGTCTAGTTTTTCCAAGTTTTCATGCCCTTTTCAATTTAATTTAAGGGGTTACTAAGGGCACTGGACACAACGTTTGTATAGTAGATCTTATCCTTTCGCTGAAACAGAAGATCCAATGCATATGAAAGCTTCTGATGGGGGAGATCTCATTTCCAAATATGTTGGTTTCTCAAACTCTTGTATTTCATCTTTTTTCTTAGCCTGATCACCTTTTTCTGCGCATTAAAATTTATTTCAGGCATTTTTTTCAACTCATTTTGCAGACTTTCCTATGATGGCAACTCTTCGGTATGCCATCATAGGGAAGAGTCATCATGTTTATTAAAACAAGCTGTGTCTACCTTATTCTACACACAGCATTAAAATAAGTATTCTAGTAAATGTACAAAGCCTGCAGATGAAATGCATGAAAATTTCACTTCTGTATGATCTATAATAAAATCGTAATCCTAAATAAATGAGGGCATCAAAACTACAAAACCACATGCGAAAATTTATGTTTGTTGATTACAAAAGCATTATTTACGACAGAAGGACGAATTTTCACCAGAAGTAATGAATTACTAATATACACGTGTTGGTCTAATCACTTATAAACCAAAACCAATATTTTTGGAAATATGACCAGTATGCCATCATAGGCGCTATGCCATCATAGGCACCTTTCCCCTATATTTCGTTAAACGAACCATATTTTTGGTTTTAGTTTTATTTCACCATCCTCAAAGTCAATTTTATTATTATCATCGAAATAATTGCGTTGATGTGTTCTATTCTTAATATTTTTGTCAAAATATATGATAATATTGGCGACAATTAAAATAAATCCAAACGTATGTGTTGCGTTAATTTTGCGGTTAAGTGTTTTTACATATTTAATTTTGTTTTATGCTGGAGTGCAAAAGAGTTACAATTTCTTAAGTCTCTATGAACGAGAGCGCTAATAGTTTAATAATAAATTAATTTTACATCACTCAACTGTAGGTTTACCCTGCACATGTCTGATGTCAACTTCAGCTTTTGAGATTAAAAAAATGACCACAAGATTTTTGATCTTTATGAGGATCTTTACTCTGAAATATTGCAATTTAATACAGTTTATCTGTTAAATTGGAGATTCTCTAAAACATTGTCACAATCTTTTCCAAGTGAAGTCTTAACAATTCTTGTAAAATTTGGAAGAAAAAGAATCTCTGATTTTATCCATTTTCTGAGCTTTTACATTTTCTAGATCAGGTCCTTTTATGTCTAAAACCTTTTTTTTTACTGAGTAGTCTTAAGAATTGGGCAGCAGGAGGTAGAAAAGAATGATGAACTTCTCTTAAAAGTTTGTCAATATATTTAAAAAATTTATTTCCACTCTTGCCATTCAATTTATGATATTCTCTCTTTACTTAATTGTGCTTCTTTAGCCATGATTAAAACAAATAAGAAGATAGAATTCTGTTGGATGCACTAAATGCTTCAGCAAGGTATTTTTATCAAAACATATCTAAGTATCTTTCACTTTTATACTCTTTTATTGAAGATCTGACAAATCCATTTTAGTAAATTTCTACTAATAATTCTAATGTTTCCTATTTCTAACCTGAGATTTTTTTTTGTCTTTTAGGGATTTAGTTAAAAGGGGATGAGTTTTTATGTCTTTAATTTAAACCATTTTCCTTTTAAATGCATAAAACAGGAGTTTGAGAACAGTTTATTTGGTATGGTTCAATAACCTTTGAAACTTTGACATCTAAACTTGGATTTAGAAAAATGCTGTTTGCTGGTGCAATAAATCTGAAAACTATTTTTTAAATGTCAATAATTTAAAATGTTAAATTAAAATGCTAAGTTAAAAGATCTCATATTTGTTGTACAGAGTGTGGGAAATTGGACTGACTAATTTAGACACATACATTTTTCATATTTTTATGATATTTTGTGTAGTTATAGAAAACTAAGTTAATAAAAAAAAGTATAAATTAAAATGTTTAAGAATTTAAAGTTTTTGATGTTTTTATATTTTATAAATTAGCATCTATAGTTAAATGCTTTGTGGTCATTTTATTAGTCTAAGCAAATTAAAATGCTTTGATTTTACTCATATCATATCATTCATATCATATCATTCATACAATTAAAGCAAGTAATAAAAAATCACTCCATCAAACCTATGGCCCTTTTGTCATCAAACATAGACCCTTTTGTCTCCATCATACCTATGACCCTTTTGTCAAGTAATAAAATATTACTGCACTTTATTCTAAAAAATTTCATTACAGGTTTCATGATTTTAAGAAAAAATATGGCACAGTTAGGTCCACCAAATCCGCAAACACCGTGGAAGGTTGGAGATCGTGTTAAAGTAGATTGTAGTTTAGAACTAATAGAAGAACTTCAAGATGGACATGGTGGTTGGGGTAATGGCATGGAGGAAGTAAGCTAAGTTACAAGATTATTTATATATTAAATTGTGTATTTTAATCTGAAAAATTGTTAAAAACTATCAGTAAGTATAAAACGTCTTGAACTAGAGGAATAAAAAGCTCCACTCTGTTTCACCATGCAACACCACTTGTTTTTTTTTTCTTTTGATTCTTATTTATACCAATTTCAAAAATTTTGTACTTCAACTTTTGGAATTTTCATCAAAGTACTGTGTATTAATATGAAGTATAAACTATTAGGTATATGGGTTAGATCATTATATTTCAGCCAATTCCAAGAAAACTTTGTGGGACACCATCTCTGATTTTAAACACTCTTGGGTGGCCCCCTTGGCTTCTGGAATGGTAAAAATAGACAACTTTAAAGCCTTATAATTTTTTTCTAACTTTCAAGTGACTCATTTTTTCTAGAACTATCTTCTGAATAATTCTGTCTTTAAAAAAGTGATTTTTATTAACTTGTATTAGAAAAAAACTATAAACTCCTCAACTTTGGAAAAATTCTGAAAAATGCTAAAAAATGACGAAATGAAGTTAGCGGTAGTATTTTTCAATTCATCAACAAGTCCTTATGTTAGTTTTCTGATTAGCTACTATTGTCTGCAACAAGTGGCAAAAATATAAGCAGCTTGTTGCATTTTAGAAATCAAATATATCTAAAAATATGTAGTTCACTCAACTAAAAAGTCCCATTTTCAGCAATTTGGGGATTGCTTGTAAATTTTTCTAACACTTTTTATTGATCTCATATGAAAAAGACCATTAGGCCTAACTATATAAAAATGTAAAAATTGTAAACTTGTCATGTTCACAACAAAAATAGCAGCATTTTTTAATAACCCTATTTTTCAATAATTATGGTTGAATAGCGCTTATGGAATCCAGTGCCCCTCCAACCAGCCTCCTGGCCTATGTGAGGGATATAACCTACTATTTGAAGTTTGTTTTACAAAAATTTATATAGTTGCTATAAAAATCATTTCTAGTGCAGATTTGTTATTTATATCTAAAACAAAATTATCTTTTTTCCAAAATTTTTGTATGTTCCCTTAATAATAACAATACATAATAATGCAGTTGATAATTGAAAACAAATATATATGATATTTCTTTTCATCTTTTTTTTAAAAATAAGATAGGAGTAAAACCCTCTAGTGTTTTTGAGAAGGTTCATGTAATGTGGCAATAATGTCACTAACTGGATGCCAATGCATATCTGTTGTTATTGGATACTTGGAATAATTGCCAGCTTTTTGTAAACAGCTAACACAAACTGTGACACCTTTAAGATAAGTTATCTTTCCAGGGAAGAATTCACCAAAATATTTCTCTAATACCCAATCATTAACATAGATATCAGTACTCAATGGTTTTTGTGTGTTAACGCAACTATCTTCCAGCATGTGAAAAATGTCAAATGTACTGCTCATTGATGCTACATAAACTTCTAAACAGCATAATTGAGGTGAGAAATGACATGAGCAAGTTCCTTTGATAGCAGGAAAACTTTAAAATCATTTAGCAAGTACTTCATGTGTTTTGGTTTCAGAAATGTAGAGAAATCTGGCATAGAATCAATCAGATGCATACTTAATACCTTTGGAATTTTGTTCTGAATTTTTCCAGTGCAAGTTTCAATTGTGAAACCCTTTCTCTCTTGATAATTTCTTCTCACATAACAGTCAATACTTTTTTTACTAAGACACCTTCTAACTGTACTGTAACTAATACTAGCGTTAAAACTAAACTCTGCAGATAGTTTTTGGTAGCTAATTTTAGGATCTTCCCTTACCCTTGGATACAAGAAGCTTTGATCCCCAGAATTAAGCTTTGACAGTGTGACAACTCTTGGTGAATCCTTTACATCATTTGAAAGTTTGTAGTTTTTCAGTATTGTTTGGACACTGCATAGTGAGACACTACATATTCTTGTTATTTCTCATTGAGTTTTTGTATTATTTTTGGATGGATGTACTTGGATAGACTATTTGCCATATGACCTTTTGTGATACTGATTTTCTGTCCCTTTTTCTGCTTCCGGTTTGCCAAGAATTTACCAACTAAAATATCTCTTGAAATACTGTTTAGAAGTTGATTTATTTATAATTTATATAGGTCAAACCCAGTACAAATTTTCAGGATTCATGTATAATTAGTTTAAGAGATATTAAGTTTAAATTAATTGACCTTATATTTTTTTAAAAAATGTTTAAAAATTTTTTATTATTTTGGTTATAAAATGCATTCCAAATAAAAAATTTGAAAAAATCTCCCTTCTTTTTTTTATTTGTTTAAAAACCATGGAAATGATTTAAGTAATCGCTAAAAAATCTTAGTGCCCTTATATTTTTGAGAGCCACTGTAACTCTTTTTCAAAAAACATATTTAGTAAGCTCCTGTTTTAACAAATCCTTTTCAATACAATTTTCTTTAAAAAAAATTTTTTATAGAAAAACTCTTTTCACTGTACAACCTATTCCATTTCATGCACTTTTTCCATGTGCAGTCCCAAAAAAATGTTAATTTGCTTTTGGCTTTTAGTCTTTTCCATGAAAACACAGGTTTTTCAAAGTAAACCTAAAATGCAATAAGAAAAAGCATACCTATTCAGTTAATGATTATTAATTTTGACTCAAAGTTGAAAAACATCATTTTAAGGGCTGAAAACAGTTTGATTAGAATAGGTAATTGTTTATCAAAATCTTTTTAAAATATTGTGGTATAAAGTTTAACTTGTGGTATAAATTTTTTATACTGAACTTCATCTTGTATAATAAATGAAAAATTTTCAGCAGAATCCATTTGCATAATACATTCCTCAAGTTTTCTTTGATCTACTTTAAAAAGCATGTCTGGTATTTGCTGACATGATGATGTTTTGTGAGTTTATGTAACATGTCTCTTAACTCTTCTAGAAACTTATCAGGGCTTTTAACTATTATTTCTAAGGAGCACCTATCAGTCTTCAACCATTGCTTATAAGTTATTTCATTTGCTGAATCCCATACCAGTTCATTTTTTTTTTTTCAATTCTCTCTTTTCCAGGACACTTCTCACACTCATGAAACATACATGGTCTCTTTTCTATTGAACATACAGCTAAGGCCATCAGATCTTTTGATTTTAATTCATTTAATGCTTTTACCATAAAATTTTGATTTTGATGGTTGATACAAACACAGACTGTGTACGTGCCAGATTTTCCAACAACAGCGCAATATTGTGGCCTAAAAAGAGCAAATGATGTCAGTCTCACCTTAACTATGTCATTTTTTTTTGATTCTTCTACCATTTCTGGTAAAGTTCTGAAAGATTACATGAGTCTCTTCTGAATTTGTTGTCTACCAACAACTGTTTTTATAATAATATAATCCTTCGCTCTTAGCAATAACTTGCTGCTACTATCATCCTTATAAAAGCTGACAATTTGATTTAAAACTTCAGTAGTCAGTTTTTTAGGATTTCTTATGTCTGTTGATCTCTCACTAAGAATTCCTTTTATGTCCCACAAAGCTCTAGTTTGCTTCACCATATATTGAATTGTTTTAAAATCATTTATTGTTTCCTGAATAGTCCAATAGGCTGGAACTTAAGTGAGCAATTTTCTTTTTTGTGAAATATTGATCTCATTATGAAAGTTTTGTTTAAGCTGTTCTACAATAAAATCTAAAGAGAAACTTTTGAATGTACTAGTTTGTGGCTCCTCTTGTTCAGATGCATGTCTTGTTCTAATTCATGTTGCCAGTAATGTGTGAATCCACTGTTCTACTTTTGCCTGAATTATTAGCAACTCAATTAAATATGAAAAAATAAATCTAAAAGATAATGACTAAATTGCAATTTTAAGATTAACTAAAATTATTTTTGTGCATCACATTTGAACAATAATGCAGGGCTCTACATAGTTACTACTCATTTAATTGTGCCCCTATCCAATATAAAAACCAGATCAGGAAGGAAGCAACTAACCATATCTTTTTTTTTAAAAAATGACTTAAAATAAATTACATCTCTCATATGGGCCAGGAGGCTGGTTGGAGGGGCTCTGGTTTCCAATATTGCTATTCAACCATAATTATTGAAAAATAGGGTTATTAAAAAATGCTGCTATTTTTGTTGTGAACATGACAAGTTTACAATTTTTACATTTTTATATAGTTAGGCCTAATGGTCTTTTTCATATGAGATCAATAAAAAGTGTTAGAAAAATTTACAAGCAATCCCCAAATTG
This sequence comes from Hydra viridissima, assembly GCF_058129835.1. Classification (NCBI taxonomy): domain Eukaryota; kingdom Metazoa; phylum Cnidaria; class Hydrozoa; order Anthoathecata; family Hydridae; genus Hydra; species Hydra viridissima. The sequence continues at coordinate 20,824,289 of NW_028324301.1, read as the reverse complement.
CTGAAAATGGGACTTTTTAGTTGAGTGAACTACATATTTTTAGATATATTTGATTTCTAAAATGTAACAAGCTGCTTATATTTTTGCCACTTGTTGCAGACAATAGTAGCTAATCAGAAAACTAACATGTAAGGACTTGTTGATGAATTGAAAAATACTACCGTTAACTTCATTTCGTCATTTTTTAGCATTTTTCAGAATTTTTCCAAAGTTGAGGAGTTTATAGTTTTTTTCTAATACAAGTTAATAAAAATCACTTTTTTAAAGACAGAATTATCCAGAAGATAGTTCTAGAAAAAATGAGTCACTTGTTGAAAGTTAGAAAAAAATTATAAGGCTTTAAAGTTGTCTATTTTTACCATTCCAGAAACCAAGGGGGCCACCCAAGAGTGTTTAAAAGGCTGTAATGTAGATAATGATATGTAAAAATCAGGAAAATCAGAGATGGTGTCCCACAAAGTTTTCTTGAAATTGGCTGAAATATAATGATCTAACCCATATGCTATTTAGTTCAAAATATAAACTATTAAGTAGAAATACAAGTTGTATTGCAGTCCTGCTAAATCATATGTTGAAAACACAGGCTAAAGAATAGCTTCATAATAAAGAGAAAATTTTGGTTAAACTGTTAATGAATGTAAAATTAGAAATGGCAAAATATTTAAAAGCATAAAGCATAAACAATTTTACTTAGAAAAAGTCTTTCAAGTTAATTTTCATACTAAAATATCTTGACTTTTTTAATTAGTCATATAAATGGCTAAGTTGGTTATTAAATTATTTGTTAAGTTGTTGATTTTATTCTTTTGTATTTCTTTTATTTATTTTTTTATGGTGAGCCTAAAAATGATCTGTGTTTATGTTTATGATATCCTTAGAAATTATTGCTAACCGTATTCTACATCTACAAGTTAAGGTTTCTTGTATCTGCTAAATTTTTTTTTAATCAGTTTCTTCCAAAAAAATTTTAAATAAGTTTAAAAATAAAGATAAAGGTATTATGAAATTTACAAATTCATAAGAAAATTTTTTAGACATTAAAAAAACTTTTTTAGACATTTAAAATCTGGCTCTTTTGTGATAAATCATATTAATTTTCTAATCAGCAACCATATATGGTGTGGTTTATAAAAAGGTACTTAATCATGTAATCTAGTTCTACTTAAATTCAATTTTAAGCAACTTTACGTAGGAATATAACTTAAAGTGAATATTAAAAAATAGCTCCTGGAATTCATAATTCTGTTGTACATTTCCAGTTAAAAAACAAGCATTGTTGATAAAATAGCAATAATTTTACTGTCTTTCCTATTTTGTTCATTTTTCTTACACTTTCTTAAAAATTGTAAAACTTCTGTTACAAAAAATTATTTACTCTGGAATTTTAATTTAATTGATTTCTCAGTTTATTGACCAAACAATCATACTGTCAACTTCATTTTCACCATTGGGCACCTTTTCATAAACCATGCTACATATTTAGCCTCCCATTCAGCATCTTTACTGACATTATCTATTTGTTTTTGGAAAAAATACTTTGATGATATCAGTAAAGAAACCAAAAAATACAACTACAGATTTTGTTATACTTAGACAGATTTTTTACCCAGAATATTTTTTTTGCCAAAGTTTTGTTGTTTTTTTTACTGTTTTAGGCACTGACAACTATTGGTATTGTAAGTGATATAGATGAAGACGGAGATGTTGAAGTTTCTTATCCAAGCGGCAGCAGGTGTTAAAAATATTTTTGAGTTAGTGATTTAAAAAGTTTTAACCATTAAACTCTTAACTTCAAATTAAAGTGTCGCACACGTAAAAAGCTTCATGGCATAATAACGTTAAAATGGGTTTAAACCAAGCAAAACGTTTATTATAAAACTGTGATCAACTTTTAGTACTTATCAACTTTTATTATTTTTTTATAATAAATTAATCAAGTATGAAAATAATTTTAAAACATTTTTTGGAACTGATAAAAAAAACTTAACATTTTGTATTGTATCTTATGTCCTGTACTTTTAAAGAACAGCAAGGCTCAATAATTGTCTCATTAATTGTGCCTAAAGACTTAAATACTAGAAAATAATCCTTCTATAGTATTGTAAGTAAGGCATTTCAATACTGTATAACAGTATATATGTTTATTACTAGCATATATATTTTTCTATGAGATGGATATTCAACCCAGCTATTATTAAAGCCTGCCTTCCCAAACAAGTACCATCAGTCCCTGCCAGAAGTTTGTCAACAAATAAAAAACCTATACCAGCTCCCCGAAGTCCAACAGTTGTAACAGGGAATTTGGAGCACTGGAAAACTGGAGATCGCGTCAAAATAACTCTTGATCAAAAATCGCTAAAGAAACTTCAACTTGGACATGGTGGTTGGGAAGATAACATGCAAGAAGTAATTTTTGCTTTTCATAACAATTAATTTTGATTTATCTTCTAAAAATTTTATATCTTTTTCCTTTATGAAACATTAAAACGTTGTTAATAGGTTGTTTACATATTTGTTTTTAATTGTTTCTAGGCACTAGAAAGTGTTGGTATTGTTTCTCAATATGATGAAGATGGTGATGTGGAAGTTTCTTATCCCAGTGGAAACAGGTGGTTTTTTTATCAGTTTATTTAAAAATAGAAAGACTTTATGTACTCTTATAGTTCTTATTCTTAAGTAATCTAAAAATGGTTAGTCAGCAGTTATTGCAAACATTTTTTTAGATTTATTGTTTAACCTTAGAAAACAACATGCAAGTGTTTAACCTTAGAAAGCAACATGCAATTACTATGGTAATTGCATATTGTTTGCACACAAGGACAAAAAGTTGCATATAAAAATGTTTTTTTTATAGATGGAAATTTAATCCTAAAGTTTTGACTTCGTTTAACACTGTCAGCAGTGCAGAAAGTATTATCAACAGAAAAGTGTCTACAACTGATTCTGAACAAATGAATGAGACTCAAATTAGCAAATGGAAAATAGGAACTTTTGTGGAGATAAAACTTGAATTGGACATAGTGCATGCCCTACAAACAGGCTATGAATGGGAGGATGGCATGGAAGAAGTGAGTTAGATTTGTTAGCGCAATCCTAGAAAATTCAGCATATAAAAAAAAACTTACATACTTTTAGGCTCTCTCAAGTATTGGTGAGGTTGTTGGTTTTGATGGTCCAACTGGTGGTCTCATAGTTTTATATGACAATGATAAAAGGTTTAAGTTATTTTTTTTATTTAAAAAATAATGTTGTATTTGAATTCAAGTATTATATTATTAGGAAAAAACATTTACTAGGTGCAAACCTTTTAAACACCTTGTTTTTTTTTTAATGCAAACTTGAAACATTTTCTTGTTTATGTTTATTGTAATTCAAGAGCAAAAATAAGTGTTTATTGTAATTTTTCTTTTAAGATGGCTATTTAATCCACAAGTTTTTGTAATTGCTGAAGGATATAGGTTAGAATCACTTTATTTATGATAAAACTTATTGAAAATACTATACATACATACACACATACACACACATGGACACACGCATGCACACACGAACACACACACTATCATAATTATTTGAATTTTCCAATTTTGAATATCTGTTTTATGCCACTCACGTTAATGTTTTTCCCACATATCATTTTCTCTCTTGGGCATTAATTTTTTGACACTTCTGTGTAATTCATCTTAAAAAAGTTTAATAGGGGAAAAATCAGGTGATTGAGGAGGTCAAATCATTCTTTCAATTATTTTGTCATTTTCTAATTAAATGATTGCTACAAAGTTTTTAGGAATGGTTTGATCCATTATCTTCTTTAAAAATGAATAATTCTTTAAAATCCAACTTCCTGAAGGAGTGGCATGATTTTTTAAAATGCCTAAATATACTTCTTTTGTCATTATTCCATCTATTTTAAAATATCACCAGTATTATTACACCCAAAACAACTCCACACCATGATACTACTTCCACCATGTTTTACAGTTGGCACAACACACTGTTTCATCATCCGTTCACCAACTTTTCTTCAAATAAATACTCTTCTCTTAGAACTAAAAATTTGGAACTTTGACTCAGTCCAAAGAACATGTTTCCAGACATCAACAATCATTTTTTCATGTTTTTTGCCCACTGTTGTCTTCTTTTCTTATTTTGGGGCCAAAGAAGTGGTTTTCTTGCGGCTATTCTTCCACCAACTCTGCTTCCATCAATCACCTTTTCATTGTTGTTACAGATGTAGGATCTTTTTGGGAACTATTCATACTATTTGTAATTTCTAGGGCAGTTAATAGAGGAATGTCACTAATGTTTTGATTTTTTCAGATTGATGACAGTTTCTTCACCAATATGAAATGTTCCAGTTTCTTCCTTCTTTTTTACAATATTCCATACCATTAAGTTAGAAATTTTCCTGTTATTTGTTGCATTTAATTTTTTTCTTGTCACAATCTAAATATTATCAATCATATTTCTGTTGATAATTCTTTTTTAATTTACTGTTTTTAGTTTAAAAATATCAACTCCATTGAAATGGCAAAGTTACAGTTGATATAGTACTTTACTCTAGCAAAAATATACCTCAACCTTTTGAAATGTAATATGAAGAAATAGTTAGATGTTTATATTTCTCAGCATCTATAACTTTAACAATTGATTTGTCTTGAAAAATGTAGAAGGTTATAATGGTTTATTTAAAGGTTATATTTTAGGTAAAGAAACCATTTATATCCACTTGAGGCAATATGAACGGATGTACTTGAGGCAATATGAATGCATATATTGTTGAATTTACCTATCCACATTTACATCGTTATGATTTACCAACATTACAATAATGAATAAATAAATGAAGAAGTTTTTAATTTCTTACATTTTTTTAAAAACCTCCACGTCATTCAAATAATTATAGACAATAGTGTGTGTATGTATGTAAGTATATCTATATGTATGTATGTATGTGTGTGTGTATATATATATATATATATATATATATATATATATATATATATATATATATATATATATATATATATATATATATATATATATATATAGTGATGATGATAGTGCCAATTCACTTGATTGCAAAAAGTGTTTAAAGAACCAACGACAGATTATTTTTTTGCCATGCTATCATCTTACTCTATGTTTGGATTGTGCTAATGAAGTTAAAAGATGTTTTCTTTGCAGAAAAACTGTGGAATCCAGTGATCAGGTTTTCAGTTTGTTTTTTTTCTTTTAGTTTTTTACATAGGTTTTTTAAACAATTTTGCTTTAATTGGGTTTTTTAAAACCTATCTAAAAGTTGTGTTTGGTAATTGTAAAATATTAGAGGTGTAAATCCCAAATGTTCAGCTAGTTGCTGTAATATTACAGGACAAAAAGTGCATAGAAATTCTACATGAATTTTAACAATGTTTTTTAACACTTCTATAAAATCCCAAAAGTGTAAAGATTTCAGAAGAAAATTTTGTCCCGTGAATTGTAGCAATTTATAATGAAACTCAGGCATTAGAGAGCTTAACATAAAAATAAAAAAAACTGCTGCCAAACATTTTGAAATACAAAAACATTGCAACCTTTTTTTTATGAGGAGTTAACTTTATCACCTTTTTTAGTATAAAATTTTGTTTTGGTTGATTGGTTGCAGGTTTGCTGCAAAAATCTTTTTGAAAAGTTGAAACACTATAAAATAAACTAAGATAATTACCTGAGCATTATCTTAGTCACCTATGAAAATAACAGCGCTTAATTCTCTTTAACAATTTTTGTATAGATACATGCATGAAGTCCTTAAAGCTAATAAGTAGGGGAGAGCGGGGAGAAGTGGGACACGATTTTTTTTTTCAGGATAATTGCAATATCTTTTTTATTTGATGTGTGAACTGAACCAAACTAGTCTTAACAAATAAAGCAATATTTGGGGCACCAAATGCATCCCCTAAGATTGACAGAATGTTTTAATAAAGTATATATTTTTTTAGTTTAAGAGGAACCCTGCTATTGGGGTAAAGTGGGACAAGTGTGGGAGAAGTGTGCGGGAGAAGCGGGACATTTGAGGGAGATGTGGGACTATATAAAAACGAATCCAAATCTAGTTAAACATTAATTTGAGCGAATTTCGATTTTAAAGTTACGTTTAGTTTAAATAAAACACGGGAGTGGTGTAGTGGTAGAGCACTTGGCTTGTAAGCGAGAGGTTTGGAGTTCGACTCCCACCACGCCCCTGGAAGTGCCATGCTCAACTTAGTTTCTTCGCGCAGCGGGCCTTGTTTGTAAAGGTTCGTGTTTCCGAGCTAAAGGATTGAGAGAGGGTTGTAACCACAATAAAAAACATATTTAAAAATGGCATTTCAGGAAGCTGACCTCTACTTCAAAATTTGTGTCTATTTCTTTCTGCACTATGCCTACATAATAAGAAATGGTGTTTTTACTACAAACCTCGCAAAGAACATAATTACTAACACTCACATTTTGAATAACGCTAAAAAAAACAGTTTCCAATTCTTCTTCAAACTCTAGTGAGTAACAACAGCAGAAACATCATTTGTTATTTTCTTGAAATCTTCATCAAGGTCACTGTTCGATTTGCCTAATATGTTTTCCCTCACATTTTTGGATTTTAGAATGACAATTTTTTTACCTTTTTTTTTGTTTAATACTTCATCTTTTATTCTTAAAATCTCTGGTGTTGATGTGGCTATCATACACTTTCCCTTTTTATGTTCATGTCTTAAAATCTTAGGAGAAGGTGCCTGCAAAATATATATTATAGTATTATCGAATTATAGAATTTAAAGAAAACCTAAACTAAGAATATTTAGTTTAAGTTACCTTTGGATAACCTCATACAATCTCAGGAGAAAATAAAGTTAAGTTTTTTTTTACTGCTTCATGTTGCACACTCAAACCTGAGATATCTGAAAGAATAGCACTTGTATTAGATTTCTCCCATGAGCCTTCGTTGCATGGTTTTTGAGACACATCTCTATCTATAATAACTGCTTCATGTTGCACACGCAAATCTGAGATATCTGAAGGAGTAGCAGTTGTAATCGATTTCTCACATGAGCCTTCACTGCATGGTTTTTGAGGCACATCTCTATCTGTTACAACTGATGGTAAAAAAATATCATCCCTATATAAATGTCTATCATAAGGCCAAATTCCTGTCACGCGAAATCCTGACATAATATTTGTTGGTGTGAAAGATTTTTCCCATTCTTGTCGAATGAGACTGGCCATTTCATAAATTGTAATGGCTTGTCCTGGATTGCTAAGCATCCAGCTATTGGCAGCTGTATTAAAATATGTTTTAATTGTACCAAAAACAGACCTATCTAGAGGTTGTGTCTTATGTGAAGTATGTGGTGGCAAAGTCATCATACAAACATGGTTCTCTTTAGCATATTCAAGTGACTGTAGTGAAAGGTGGCTTTCATGATTATCCATAATCAATAAAACTTTGTGATCAGCTGTTGGGCGAGCAAACTTAACAAAATGGTTTAAAACATCTAAAAATATTTCAGCATTCATCCATCCAGATTGATTGCCTAATCCAATAGAACCTTCTGGTGCTCCTCTTATTAGTGGGTTTCTAAATAATTTTCTTGGAAAAACAATAACAGGGGGTATTGCTACACCAGCTGCAGAGACAATGCAACACACTGTTACTAATTCACCTCTTTCTCTAGATGTTATTTGCCCGACTTGCTTTGTTCCCTTTGATGCAATGACACGAGGAGTTTTTTGCACAGTAGTAAAACCTGTCTCATCAAGATTAAAAATTTTAAATGATGTTGCTTTAGACTCTGATATACCTTCTTGTAATTTGTTAAAGAAAATATCAATAGTATACTGATTAAATGCTGATGCTCTCGCAATTGAAGTTGCCTCTGGTTTTCTAACAGATAATTTTGGGTTATTTTTTTTAGAAATCCTGTTAACCAATCTCGACCAGCCTTTTTTTGCTCTATCCAATGCAAAGGACATTTTAATTTGTTTGCTTGAGCCATTTCAAAGGCTAGAGCTCTTACTTGAACTGGTGTAAGGCCATATAACATATCAGAACATGACTTTAAATAAGTGCTTAGTGTTTGTTCTTGTGCAACAGAGAAAATCATAGAATGTTGATAATTTGGTTGAAGATTAGCAGCTGGGTATTGACACTTTTTTTTTATACACCTATGAAGTGCAGACTTAGAAATGCCAGCTGAATATGCTGCTTCTCTAAGGCTCATCCCATTTTCCACTTCAGCTACAGCAACTTTCAAAATGTTTTCTGAAACATGTGGAGTTTCACTTTTTCTTTTATAAACTCTTGGCATGACCTGAAATTTAAAAAATTTTAATTTAAGAAATTAGGTTTGATAAAAAAATATTTAAGGTTACTGTTATTACTATATCTAATATCAGACTACTATGAAATAACAACTTTATTTACATATGCTTTCAAATTATTGATGTATAAAGAACTCTCAATTTGCTCCAAATAATAATGATGAATCAAATCAAATTTAACTTTAATAAAGATCTCTCTTTCTAAATTTTGTTTTAAATCAACTGTATAAGAACTAAAACTAAAATTAAATATTTCAACTAAACGTCTCAATATTTTTATTTTGAAAACTATAAAAAACCGTAGCTAAAATGTTCTAGAAATTTCCGCAACAAAATAACGCAAAACCATTAAGGAGAAGTGGGACAGCGACTTTTTTCTTTGTCCCGCTTCATCCTTATGTAGGGAAGACAAAATAAAACTAAAATTACAGCCACACAGTTAAAGCTAAAATATAAATTTAATTACTAAGTGTTAGATGATAAGTGCATTTCCCTATAAAATAAAAAGAAATGCAATAACTGTCTAAAATAAATACATACACGAGTTACAAGGCTGTCAGCAAAAGTACTTTTTTGGGGTACTTTCAAAAAAAGGGGTTTTCACCGTGCGCAGGGACAAGAAATGATGTCTAATAAAAAGAGCACATGAAATCTATACGTTTACATTAAGTAATAGTAATTTGGCGCTGCTGCGAAATAAAATTATAGTGGCATCCCACTTCTCCCACATCCCACTTCTCCCCACTCTCCCCTAAATAGTTAATAGTGAGTTTTACCTTCTTGTAAAAGTTTTTCAAATGTTTTTTTTATTGTAGATGTTTTTGAAAATTAAGTTTGAGCGGTATTTACTTTATTATTTTATCTTGTATATCATCTTACTTTTATGATTTTACTTATTGTTAGTGATTTATTTTTTTTTGTTTTTTTATTATTTTGTTTGTTGTTAATATTTCAATTTTGTAGTTTAAAACAAAAATGATCAAACTAAATGCTCTGAAGTATTTAGTTTAATGGATTTCTTGTGTTTTGTGATTCTTTGTATGTGTAATAATATTTTACATGTGTAGTAATATTTAAGTTAATGTTGATAGACTATTTCAAAGTCAACATATTTTTTTAAATTGAGGGATATCTGCCTTACATATGCTTTATGATATATGCTTTATGATATATGCTTTTTTAAAAACATAATTTCAACATATCGTTACATTCAGTTATATATTAACTGAATGTAACGATATGTTGAAATTAAGTCTATAATTTAGTTTTCTTTTTTAAAAAATTTTTGTAAAAAGTTGTGAATGTCTAAAAGTTGTACTGCAATCTTACTAACAAAGGGGGAGATGTCACAATTTGTCAAATTTGATATTTTTAAACACATTCACTGCCAAGTGACATTTTCACAAAACTGGTCTACCACACCAGCTCATTTTTATAAATAAGTTGTAATGTAAAACTACAAAATGTGTATTTACGAGTTAGATATTTAATCTAGATCATATTTAGAAACCACAAATAAGATTCTTTGTTGTGTTCAACTGCAATAGTTTTATTATTATCTTTTACAATAAAATCATTCAAATAACAAACTTCAGCAGTTAACTTTATTTAGCAACAAACGCATTAAATGCATCACTTTTTACAATTACAGATTAGCAGATTTTTTTTTGCTTGTACTAAAAAAATCAGACAAGCCATCAAGAACTTTTGGGCTACCTGCCCTTCAGCTTCCAGCTTCAAGCATTCATAATAGAATTAAAACTTCTTTATGATTCATTAGCTCTGAAAAATTGGTATCATTGGAAAATATTTAGCTTCTAAAATTTTAATTATTTCAATAAAAAGGGTTGATAGTTTGATGAATTTTTTGAAATAATAGATTATAAAAAAAAGTAATGATAAAGTAAGAAAAGACATATTTGCACTATTTTTATCAAAAAAATTTTATTAAATAGATGATTCATGCAAAAGAACATCAAAGCGTTGATGATGTCAGATTTTAATCTCCTTCACAAATTTGAGCCCATTAAAGTCAAAGCCTTTAACAAATACTTAACATTTAAATGTGAAATTGAGAAATAAAATGAGATTTTATTTTGGCAAGGTTCTTATACAATCTCAGGGAAAGGTTGCATCAAATATATTTTCTTTTCTTTCAATGTCCCTTCTAAAAAGGTTCTGTTTCTCCATTATGTATAACCTTGCAATTTACATTAATGATTATGTCAATGACCCCCTAGAGTTTGAACAATACTTTTTCCCAAAAAGTGTTTCCCTAAGTGCTCTTGTAGCTGCCTGTATGTTACTTGAGCAAGTTTGCAATTTTATTTCTTGTTTTTTTTTTTTTGTTCAGTGTAGTAACAAGGTTTTTGGACATATGCCTTCAATTTATTAAATATATACAAAATTTATTTAACAAATATAAAATTTATTTAATAAATACAAAATTTATTTAATATATACAAACAAACTTAGACCAATCAATTTTGAGAATCAATATTGTGATATCTTCCTTAGTAATGAAATTTAACATGGAAATGGACCTTGTATTGAATAACTATTTTATATTACTAACTGTGAATTGCATACCACAAAGCCTTTTTTAGAAAATGGTGATTTTATCTCAAAAATTTACCTGATTTGGAATCAAATAAGTTATTTACTTATATGTAATCAAATATTTGATTAAAGTTACTCTTGCATAGGTATCAAGGTTTAGTTAGTTTTCAGTTAGTTGCTAGCATATAAACATTTCAAATATTCATTTAATATAACATTTCAAATCTTACTGAAATTCAAGTATAAAAAAAAGGTATAAGTAAAACCTTGAAAAAAATTCTGCCACATGATTTTCTGAATTTCTTTTTTTGTATTTGCTAACTCTTGTTCCTGAACTCTCTTTGATTCTGTGTTCTTTTGTTTTTCAGCTTCTTTTTTTTTTATTTTTGATATCTTTCAGCTTCTTGTAAATAATTTTATGTTTATATATCTGTGTATGTATATGTATATATGTATGTATATATGTGTGGGTGTGTGTATTAGGGTGGGTCAAATGCCCCTTATTTTCGAAAATCAAAAGGCACTGTTCCTTGTGCTGTGGGTGTACTCTGTGATTAATAAAAAACAAAATTTAACTCATTTACACAATTTTTAGACCCTGAGTTTTGACTCGGTTTCTTACAAATTTGACTGGTTTTTACTATACCTTCAACTTGCCGGTCTGTTTATTTTATTTAAGATCACAAATATTTATGACACTTTTAAGCTTTATTAAAGTAGAAAAATTGATTTTTTCGCATGGAGAAAAATCAAAAATAATTTTAGTTTCTATTATTTTCCTGTTTTATGTTTTACTTTAGCGGAAAAAATAACATATCTACATTAACAGTAGAAACAAATATAATGTAATATTTAAAATAAAATGGGAAAAGATACAAGATCGAAACATAAAGTTTTGTTGATCAATGATACCATTGAGATACTACCATCATCTCAATTGCCTTCTGGAGAGCAAGTTCTGCAATATTTACATGGCAAACTAATTAAAGCGAGAAAATAAAAATTACAATATAAACTCAGTGATATAGTTTCTTGCAAATTTCCCCATGGGAGTTTTGAAATTGGTTGCAATAACCCTGGAGGATGTAATTTTCTTAAAAGCACTTGTGTTGTTTCGTCACTGGAGAAAATCTGGAACAGAAGTTCAATTACAATAGTAGCTGACCAATATATTTGGTAAATATAGCAAATTTTAAGTTTTGTAAACCTATAGCTTTTCATCAAGCAAGATTTTTATTAAAAGCTACTACATGACAATAGAACTGCTTACATTTGGTTTACAACAATTTGATATAATTATTACAGAAAAATAGTAACAGTTCATCAAGTTGCTAAGTTTACTGGGCTGTTTCATCCAAGATGGTTTCTGAAAGCACCATTGGCAGCCTCTTCTCCTTGCTTAGATTTATGTGCAATCAGGGACATGATCAAGTATGGGTCATTTAATAAAACAATTTCATCTGCAACAATTAAGAGTTTTAAAAATCATTTATGGTTTCTTACAGAACGAAATGTTGTACTTGCTATATACGATGAAATGCTAGACAATAACACAGGAGAAAAAATTACCAAAAAGTTATTTTTATACCATAAACCTTCAAGATTAACATTGGGAAAACCACCTTTTCCAAACATTAACATAACAAAAATTCCAAATTATGGGAACTGGTTGGACCTCAAAGTTGGATTCTAATTCAACAGCTAAGTATATCTGCAATAGAAACAGAATGGATGCAAGTTAGTTCAAAGTAAATTTTTTTCTTAATTGATTTAATTTATTAATTTTTTTAGCAATTAAAATATTTAAAATTCATATATATATTTTATTTTAGAGATTGGAATAATTTTTCAGGATATCGAGTCCTAAAAAAAAAATCATAGAAAAGTTAACTGTAGTAAATGATTGTGCTGAGAGAGGAGTAAAACTTATCCAAGATTTTACACACGTGCCAAGATGAGGAATTAAAGCAATTTTTGATGCTTTCAAGTCACAGACAAAATTTTTCAGCCAATACTAAAGACAAGTTGTCAAAAATTATTTAAAATGTGTTATGTAATTATTACATTGTTTATGTGATTATTACATTGTTTATGTGATTATTAAATTGTAAAAAGTTATCTAATTTCATAAATTTGTCAAGTCGTAAATTTATGTTAAGTTAATTAGTAAAAAAAAATAATTTTAAAAACATGATTTTAAAGTAAAAATTATAAAAAATTGTAATTTTTATTTATAAATGTGCTAAAAAAAAGCTTTCTAAACCCACAGATGTGCATAACTATGCATAACATAATAGGAAAACTATCCCTAATTGTATATTTCTTCTGCTGTCAATAGCTAGATATTAAGTCTAATATTACGTAAAAACCGGGTTACTTTGGGAAACCAGGTCAAAGTTTTAAGATAAAAAAACTTACAAACAATACCCAGAGCTGTCCTAATAGTTCCTATTTTGCTGAATTATTTTTTTAATTGATCACACAAATGTCCCTATTCACTTAAACCAAAAAACAACAAAAAAGTTAATTAAGGGCATTTATCTACTCATAATATGACTTTTTGGGGCAAAAATCAAATTTTTGATTTTCGAAAATAAGGGGCGTTTGACCCACCCTAGTATGTATGTATGTATATATGTATACATCTAATAATGTATTAATGTATATATATATAGTTATTTTTATCAGGCTGTGTTGTGAAGTTGGTAATGATAGAATAATTTATATATTTTTTAAAATGAATTGTTGTATTTCAAACAATAAGCTCCACTATTTTTCTCATCTTTAAAGTTAGAGAATTCAGAATGCCATGTTTGTACAGATAAAGCAATTGGAGTACTTTTTAAACCTTGCAACCATGCTGCTGCTTGTATTGGTATTTTCTTTAGTTTGCTTTTTGAGCAAAAATATTTTAAATTTTACTTTGTGGACAAAGCTCACTTTTTGCAACATTTTTTTCTAAAGGTTGTTCTAATAAAATGAAAAGATGTATTGTTTGTAAACAAGCTATATCTGAGAGGATTACTTTATCTGAGTGTGAAGGTACGTTTTTTATGTTACACTTTAAGTACATTATTTTAAAAGTTTAATGGTTAAAGACTATTAATTAGTGTAGTGAAGAAATATGTGCAGTAACTTGGTACAGTGACATGATGCTTTTATATAAATTTTTTACTTTTGTTTTTTTACTTAAGTATTAGAAACTGTTTTAATTTTTTACTATCAGCCAACAATTAAAAAAATATTTGACCAGATGTATAAGTTAACTTGGTGTATAAGTCAACTTGCTGTATTAGTCAAATTCATTTATTTGACCAAATCTAAAGATTGCTTATCATCATTATTGAAAATCAGATCTGATCTTCAATCTTCAATAGTAGAAAATAAAGAAACAGAATTTCATATTTAAAAAGTAAACAATTTATACAAAATACGAAATTATGTTAATTAATACTGAAGATATAGTTCTAAATTCAAAATTTTAGCGGAACAGTTTTCCAAAAATAAGAAATAGAAAAATTACACAATCCAGCAATAAAAAACTTTTTTAACGATTTTTCTTAATTCTTATGTTTTTGAGTGTGCTGAATAATGTTTTATTATCCACCATTTTTTCACATTTGAGTATAAATATTACAAAGATCGTTAACCATTAAAAAGATCGTTTAAAAAAAGCGTTTACTTTGGAACCAAAAGCTCATTTCGAAGATTTTTTATTTTTCTCCTAAACTAAGAGAGTAATTGCCTACCCTATACTTCTTTCATAATCTGGAACTTTCTGTCCTTGTGCTACCACAGGCTATTGATTACGTTTTTCTGGATCAGTCCAGTCAAACTGAGTCTGATGAAGGTCAAAAAACATTATCACAAAACTTGTGGTATATGTTAAAAAGGTAGCTGTCTGGTTTAAACAGGAAATCAAAATGATAGAGAAACGTTACCAAGGATGACAGAATCTCAATGTGGGGTGAGTGCTGCTGGTCACTTCACCGAAATAAATAAGATCCGTGACATAAGATCAAATAAGATCCGTTACATTGGACAGAAGCTTCAACAAAAAAAGAGGAAAAAAAGGCTCTTGAAGTATTGAAGCGAGTATTTGGTGTGTAAAAGTAAGTGTAAAATTGAACACGAATGCAGTATCATTTAAGCTTTTATTCCTTTATATACTTTTTTTTCCCATTTTTAAAAAAAATCAAGGTCATATTGATAGATTCAAAAAAACTGATGCAGAATAAGGTTTCAGCATTTAAAAAACCATAAGTTTCATCTGCTTTTACTTACAAACGTTTCACAACACTTTTTCTTGTTGGCTTCTGGTCGTTTTGTTTGCTCAGAAAATTTTGAGTAGTTTAAACTTTCTAAAAAAGTATTTGTTTATGCACACCTTTACTTTGATATATTTAATTTTTATATTTTTCCTTTCGTATTAAATCTTTTTATTTAATTTTAAATCTTTAAATTTGTTTTTTTCTAAAATATTAGATGAAGAAACTAAACAAAAGAAGTTACTAGAATCTCTTCAAAAACAGGTGGAAGATTTAAATGACAAGGTCAGTTTTAAATGGTGTTTGTCATATACTTAATAAGGGTATTTAATTTGTGAGCGATTGTTATTATTATTGTTATTATTATTATTATTATTATTATTATTATTATTATTATTATTATTATTATTATTATTATTATTATTATTATTATTATTATTATTATTATTATTATTATTATTATTATTATTATTATTATTATTATTATTATTATTATTATTATTATTGCTATTATTATTGTTGTTGTTATTATTATTGTTGTTGTTGTTGTTGTTGCTGTTGTTGTTGTTGTTGTTGTTATCATCATCATCATCATCATCATCTTCATCATCATCATCATCATCATCATCATCATCATCATTATTGTTGTTGTTGTTGTTGTTGTTGTTGTTGTTGTTGTTGTTGTTGTTGTTGTTATTATTATTATTATTATTATTGTTATTATTATTATTATTGTTATTATTATTATTATTATTATTATTATTATTATTATTATTATTATTATTATTATTATTATTGTTATTATTATTATTATTATTATTATTATTATTATTATTATTATTATTATTATTATTATTATTATTGTTGTTATTATTATTGTTATTATTATTATTGTTATTATTATTATTATTATTATTGTTATTATTATTTTAATGCTGTTTCACTTTTTAATTATCTAGACAACATGCAGTGTGTGTCTGGATCATAAAATAAAAGTTGTTTTTAAACCGTGCGGCCATAGTTTTTGTCAACACTGCAGCAGCCAATTGCAATCTTGTCCAATATGTAGGAAAAAAATCGAGGATAAAATAAAATTCTTCTTATAATTTTTTGCTGATGTTATTTTAACATTTTTGTAGATTATCTATACTGTCATTTGGAAATATAATCAAAGGTTCGCTTTTTAAAATATTGGTTTTCTGATAGAAATAAAACAAGTTTTTGGTTTGTTTTCTGAAAGAAAAAAAAAGTCGGATGAATTAATTTTCTTCAACGAATTATTAACAAAGAGGTTTTATTTTTAAAGTTAATTTTAAAAGACTTGATTACATTTTTAAAGTAAAGAATTTCTTTCATGTCAGTTTTAACTTTCAAAAGTAGCATTGCATTCTCCAGGTCTAAATATATATTTTGTTAAAAAACTTTTGAAGCATTTTCTCTTTTCTATAAACCTTTTCTTTTTTCTTTCCCGATTGATGGTTGAAAAATTTCTCTTTTTTATACTGTTGCCATCGACACCGAAAGTGTATGTTTTTGTTTTCGTCGTTTCAAGTATTAAATATTGTAAATATTGTCTTTTTAGAAACTTTTTTTTCAAGAAATAAAATGGTTTATTTTATTGATATTCAATCGTTACACATATCAAAAAAAAACATTTTTTAGAATGGTGATTGCCCCGTAATTGACAGGCACACATATACAGTTGACCAGTCTGTTTCAAGGGGTTCGAAAAACTAAAGGATTGGCATTCCACCATTTTTTTAAATTTTATTTTGCAAACATTCTATTTTGTTTTGTTTGCTCCAAAAAACTTTTTCTATGAGATCTGATCTCCGTGATGATATTTATCTGATCTCCGTGGCCGTTTAAGTTCAAGAACAATTTTCCATCGATGGTTCTTTTTATTTGTCCGATCAAATTGAAACTTTCACAGAAGTTCCATAGCTGATTCTGGGTAAAAGCAACTTTCAAGTTTCTATTTTGAAAACACCTGTCAAACAGTTAAGTGCTGTGTTGGATTTAAGTCAGGGGTTTGCGACGTCGAAACCAATGTTCTTGAATTTTTTTTTTTTTTTTTTTGTATGTTTTTGTTGTTATATTCAGAGCCGGCTCGTAGCGTGTGCGAAGTGTGCGAAACACACAGGCGCAGCATTAAAAAGGCGCAAAATTAAAATTTTGCTTAGAAACAAAATATATTGATCTTTCGAGATCTATAGCTAAAAATATCAAAGGTACTAAGTCCATTTTTGTGAAAACTGAGTTATGCCCCTTGTCTAATCCCAATCAGTTTTTTTTACAATGTTTTCTGCTAACCAATCAGACAAAAGTTTACATTTTATGTTTACTTCTGGACAAGATGGCCGACATTAATGCTGAAATCGGTCCCCGCCTTAAATTTCTATTGTCAGTTGTGAATGACATATCTGCACCTTATTTTCCAGATTTAAAAAAGATTTTCTTGAATGTTTTTATAAAAAATATAAAAATCTCTTTTTTAGTCTATTATTTATATAACTATTTTTGCACATTGTTTGTTTTGGTTATTTTTTGTGCATAATTATTTTTTGTTAGTAATATTAGATCAAGCTAGTAAAATTGCATGCAATTACAACTGCCTATTTTGATGCAGATAGTGCGGTTTCAGATTATAATGCATTTCATAATGAGTTGTTTTTTGCATATTTTTTAAAGTTCAAATAATTAAATTTAAAAAAATGATTGTTATTATTTTATTATAAAAAATAGAAGGTATTATAAAGGCATAAAATTTTAAAGAACTTGCATTAAACCAAATGAAAAATAAATAAAAAACCCAAGCAAAAGGATTAAGACTGTTAGACTGTTAGATAAAATTTTAAGTATTATAAAAAAGGCTAAGTATTTTTCGATTATTGTAGATTGTACACCAGATAAAAGTCACAAAGAGCAAATGTCTATTATTATACGTTACGTTAACATTGCAAAACAGATGGATAACCAGGTTATCAGTGTCACAATTCAAGAAAGTTTTATAGGATTCATAAATGTATTAGATACTACTGGATTAGGACTTACTGAAGAAATTTTGAATTCATTGGAATCAAATAATTTATCTGTCATGGATATTCGTGGACAAGGATATGATAATGGATCCAATATGAAAGGTAAAAAAATTGGTGTACAGAAGCGTATAAAAGATATAAATTCACGAGCCTTTTATATTCCTTGTGTCTGTCACTCCTTGAACTTGGTTGTTGCGGATGCAGTCCAAGGATGTTTAGAACTTATGAGGTTTTTTTCACAAATTCAAGCTTTGTATAATTTTTTCTCTGCAACTACAAAGCGTTGGCAAATTTTTGAATCAAAATGTTGCAAATTAACAGTAAAGTCATTAAGTACTACCAGATGGGAAAGTCATGTGAATGCTGTTCGTGCTCTAAAATTGGGATTAAAAGAAATTTATTGTGCATTGAAAGAAGTTGTCAACATTGAAAAAGATTCTATTACTAGATTAACTGCTGAATCACTTGCATCAAAATTAAACAGTTTTGAATTCATATGTGGTGTTGTGGTTTGGCACGATGTATTAACTGAAATTAATTGTACTAGCAAACTATTACAATGTCAAACTGTAGACGTGAAGACTGCTGCAAATGCATTAAAGAAAACTATCGATTTTTTTGTTACTAAACACACTGAAGATTCTTACAAAATATATATTTCAAAAGCCAAAATTCTAGCTAATGATGCAAACTTGACCAATGAATTCAGTTCTATTTCACGTGAAAGAGCAAGAAAAAGAAAAAGGTTTTTTGATGATGAACCTTTTGAAGAAGATGGTGATATACAACCAAACCAAAAATTCAAAAAGCAGTTTTTTGATATTCTATTTAAAATAGCTAAAGAATCAATAAATGAACGATTTGAAAGCTTTTCAAGTACAATAGAACCGTTCGAGTTTTTGTATAATATCAAAGAAATTGATAAAATAGGAGAAGAAGGCTTAATTAATAAATGCAGATTACTGGAAAAAGTATTGACTCATGGTGATTCAAAAGATGTGTATTCAGAGGATTTGTTTCTGGAACTTAATTTGTTATCACGGAAATTAGATGGGAAAAAATCACCGGAATCTGTGCTTAAATGGATATATGATAGTCAGCTTGAAGAACTGTTTCCTAATGTTTGTATTTCCTTACGAATATTATTAACACTACCGGTAACAGTGAGTACAGGGGAACGTAGTTTTTCCAAATTAAAATTAATAAAAAATTATTTACGATCAACAATGGGCCAGGAACGTTTAAATGGTTTATCAATAATTTCCATTGAAAACAAAATTGCTGAATCTGTGGATATTGATACTTTAAGATTAAATTTTGAAAAATCTAAAGTTAGACGTGTTCCGTTTAGTAACTAAAAATATGTTTAAAATCAAAAAATTTCTTAAGAAAGTTATTGTATTTGTAGTATGCATTGTTTTATGATTTAAAAAAAGTGACATTTTTTGCGAACGAGCTCGGAATTTAAATCTAAAAGGCGCCTAATTTATTCTCGCACACATATAATATTTTTCACGAGCCGGCTCTGGTTATATTCTTAAATCATAGTGATATAAACGTGGATGATTTAAATTTTAAAAATCACGAAAAGTAATTAAACTTAGTAAAACACACTTTCATAATATCTCTAGTGGGCGTTTATGGTTTCTTTTCCTAAACATAATGTTCGAAGGAACCTTGATAAACCTCGTGGTTATCAAGACCAATTTTTGTGTTTAGATTCTAAGATGACTAAGAAACTTAAGCGTTTTACTATTCTTTCGTACTATATTTCAAAAGATTAAGCTATGGTATAGCTTTGCCAGAGTGAAGTCCGATAATAATTGCAACTTTGTTATTTTTATGAAAGTTAATATAAAAAAAAAAAGAAGTAGTAATAAAGAAAACGTGAATTATCAGTAGCAACACAATCCAATATTTACATTGTGGCAAGAAAAATGTTCAATTGGGCAAGTTGCAAAGTTAAAGTTTCAATTTCAACAGAATTCAGCATGAAAAAAAAGGAAGAAGTTGGAAGTGTCGTCAATCGGAAGTTATCAGGACGTCAGCGATTACATCTACTACTGAAGATAGAAGAGATGCAACCACTAGTAAAAGAAACAGCATACTAACTGTCTCAGATGCTACAAATGATATGAATAGTTCTCGAGAATGTCTAACATCTGTGACAACAGTGAAGAGACCAGGGCTGTGGAGTTGGAGTCGGAGTCAGAGCTCATTTTGGCTGGAGTCGGAGTCGGAAAAATTGTACCGACTCCGACTCCAGCTCAAAATAAATCTTTCAAAGTTTCATAATTTTAATATGGATATTACAGATGTTACTCATTAACATATATATATATATATATATATATATATATATATATATATATATATATATATATATATATATATATATATATATATATATATATATATATATATATATATATATATATATATATATATAGATGTTATTTCTTTTTAGAAAAGGTTGCACTACAGTAATTTTTTTGGGGATGTCGTTTTGTTTTAGAACTGATAAAGTTATTTAATTTTAAATGTTTCAGTTTTGTTTATATACAAGTAAATTAAGCATTTTCTTTCGTCCCCACATAAAAATAGATTCTGAAACTATTTATTTATTATGTCAATCAGTTTTTTTTTTTGTTTTTTTTTTGGTAGTCTAATGCGGTGGGTTTTTTGTTTTCTAAGTGGAGATTTTTTAAATTTCCCCGTCTTTAGACATTTTTGAGTGCGATAAGGTAAATTTGCCGTTTCTCTCTAACTAGTTTTCGTCCTGTTTTATTTCCATGTTTTTCACTTGATAATTTTCGTTGCCAAAAGTTTAACGAGATATTTTAAGGAAATATTTCATAAAATGTATATGAATTGAAAATATTAAAACACGAATATCTTTGGAACTAAATAAGCTACAGAAGTGGTTGAAACCATTTTGAAAATAAAATATATAAAGGAATC
Source organism: Hydra viridissima (assembly GCF_058129835.1). Taxonomy (NCBI): domain Eukaryota; kingdom Metazoa; phylum Cnidaria; class Hydrozoa; order Anthoathecata; family Hydridae; genus Hydra; species Hydra viridissima. The sequence continues at coordinate 20,803,123 of NW_028324301.1, read as the reverse complement.
CAATGCATTTTAAATAAAAAAGATTTACATTGGCTATAAAAATTGCCTACACTCCCTACATTAAATAATAGATCATTTATCACGAAATTTTGAACATTTTTCAAGATACTAACGGTCGTGGACAAGATGAAAAGTGGTTTAGCTGTTAGAAGATCAAGAATAGCAAGGTTATCACGGATCATCATGGATGATTATAATGGATCGTGATAATATCAACCCAAGAACGCTACTTATATGGGGTGATAGCGTACACATCATGGTACCCTGTGATGCAAAATTTCAAATCTTTTTATTTTGTCCGCGTAAAAATAACTTCATTTGAATGTTTAAGTTGAGGGAAATTTTGACTTCATGGTGCACCAATAAAAACACCTGTAGAATGAGAACCACTCAATACAATTTGATAAAAATTGGTGCAAATATTGCCTATAGCCACACCAAACTTTGGATAAAATTTCAGTCGGATTGGTTGACTGGATTTATGGCAGTTTTAGTTAAATTTTGTTAGTTTTTTGCTACTTCTACCTCAAAACGCTACCGATTACTGTGATATTCGGTCACTATTTTCAAAATAATGGTTACATGAGTGCTCTACTATGCAATACCAACAATTTTTACTATAATTGTTTAATTGCTACATGTACCTTTTTCATTTTATAGACCAAAATAATGATTTGTTATTTGAAGCGTGGTTTGAATTGGCTTATGCATAGCGTGAAAATCTCAGCAATTCCTAAGGTATAAACTATTTTCAAAATGCATATAAATGCTAAAAAATGATTGAAAAGCTTTTCTAAGGATACCTACATAGGAAATAATAAATATTTATTTTTCTTAATACAGAAAAACTGTGAGAAAACCAAATAGTTTTTTATATTGTAAGATAATTGAATTAAAAAATTTAGATAAGATAAATAAGAAAACTGACCACTAAAAATTTCGGAGGGCCAGTCTGAGGAAAATCAATCTTCACAGATCAGGAGGAGAGGTACAAAAAGAGAAAATCTCCATCAAAAGTTTTCTATAAGTGTAATAATTTTTGAAGAGAGAAATGTTATGAAGGGCAGAAAAGTCCTTTGAAGAGCAGTAAAAGTCGTTTGTAGGACTGTCTCATCAAATAAGATCTCTTCTAAATTGTCATTAAGTGTGACAAGAATAATTAATTTAAGTATGTTAAAAATTGTTAACAAGAGTCATTAATACTGTTAACAAGTATCACTAATTCAAATAATTATAAGTATGTTAATAATTGTAAGTATGTTAAGTGGATTGTTATCCAATATAAATTTATGTTAAATTTTTTAAAATTTTAAGGCAGAGTTTGATTTAGTGAAGTTAGATTTAGTGAATTAACACTATGCCAAATCAAGCAAAGGTTCATGATGAAAATCAAAAGTTTGTGTGGCTGCTCTGTCTGAAAAGATGTTTAAGACAGCTTACTGTTTTCCAAGCAGATCGAGTATGCCAACTGTACTGGACCAAAATCATTATCAGTGATTCTCGGTACCACAACGAATCGTACAGAACTACTTTGCGCAGGAAACAAGAGGGGAAAGAAGTTGCACTCCCACCTTTGGTTGATTTCAAGTCATAACAAGTGAGACTTGAAACAAGAGGCACGATTTGTTATTGCCTAATCTGCTATATTGGTCGTTCAAAGCTGAAAGAAAAACATCCTCTTGAAGAGCAAACCACCATTGAGGAAGAATCAAGTGTGCGTTGCAGCAACTGCCTCAGCCCTTTAAAAGGTTTGCTACACCAATGATCTTAAATAAAGTAGAAGGAAAACCTTCAATCTTTAGCAGCAAATAATGCCAAAGCAGCCAAACAAATTGCATCTTGAGTTATTTCCAATAAAGAATTATCCCCGGAAGGCAATATTCGATTCACTAAAGCATCCGACGGGCCTTCACTTACAATAAACCCCGGTAAATATTTATTCTTAAATAATTTTCACACGCATATATTGAAAGAAAGTCTTAACTATTAAGAAATGAGACTAGATAGATTTCAGGAAATATATATTTTTGACAAGTTTCTAATCTCTTTTAAAACGAATAATTAAAAAGTTTTACCAAACTTTCTAAACAAAGTTTATTATAAACATAAAATATGTATGTTTTGGTTTCAGGTCAAAGTAGTGCCCTGTCACCGTCAAGCGCTCCAAAATTGACCACTCCAGCTCTTGTAAAAGTACAATTAAATACAGGCCTGTCAAACAACGGATTAAAGGAACTGGTTAATACTATACACCAAAAATCAAGCAGCAAGGTGGTAGAGCAAAATTTTTACATGAATTTCCTAAGAGCAGTTCAATACTTAATTGCCCTCCACATTCAACTTAGGCCTTAGGAATGTGGAGGGCAGCTGGTTATACCTAATTATTACCAGCTGCCCTCCACATTCAACTTAGGCCATATCACGGGGGTCAGTTCAATGGAAACGAATACAGAAAACTTCTTTAAAATGTTGATGTGCTGCAGCAACATACTGATACAAACTTGGTTCCCAACCTCTTTCCCATAATTGAAGCATTCAAAAATTTCAATTTAGTTGTCAAGGCTTGCTTTGAATTCATCCTAGAGCTGGATTTCGCTGAAAGAATTGAAAATTTCAAAAGATGTTACTAAATGATAGCTGGTGCGAGAGTGACACCAGAAAAAACTGTTGAAACTGCTCATCAAGATTTTTATAAACATTGGTCAAGGTATAAGCGAAAAAAAAAAAATCATCCAGAGTACAAAAAAAGATTGTTGTGCTGCATCTAAACAGTAAGCACCTTTTAAAGAACTGCTTGGATAATTTGAGTTATTAGAGATAAAGAGAAGAAAATCACCGCTTACGGTTTTTAATGAACATTTTAACCAATTTAATGTTTAAATGCTGTTCATTTAAAAGTTATGAACTTTGATATTACATTTAAAGTTGTAGAATATTTGTACTGAAAGAGTATATTGAACTATTTATTAAAAAAATTTTTGTCAAAAATTCAAAAAACATGTCTTAAATTGTAATCAGATGCTATTTAATGGCAACAATATGTAAAAAAAAAAAAAAGGGTTTAAATAGTTATTTTTTCACTTAATTTTGAAAGTAAATGTATTTAAGAAGGTTTCAATAGTCAATAAAAATTCGTTAACAGAGACGTATTTTTTTTTTTTTTTTTTGTTTTACTAACTGGTAATCTTTTGAAAAATGGTTTTGTACCATTTTTTAGGGTTTATTTGCACTTTGGTAGAAGTTTATAGGAAATGCTGAGATTTTCACGCTATGCATAAGCCAAGTCAAACCACGCTTCAAATAACAAATCAATATTTTGGTCTATAAAATGAAAACGGTACATGTAGCAATTAAAAAGTTATAGTGAAAATTGTTGGTATTGCATACATAGCAGCCAAGAGAAATTTTGGGCCCTGGGGAAGCTTTCTTATCGGGCCCTCATTATGATCAATTATATACCCAGGACCACTAGAAGCGGGCTCTGGTCATTGAAAACTAAAAATGATAATTAATTTATTCTTTTAAAAGTCAAAACTATTTAAATCTTTCAAAAGCTATTTTAAAAAACTATTTGTACACACACGAGGCCCCGGGAATCTTCCCTGTCCCCCTCTTCCCCCCTCTCGGCGGCCACGATTGCATAGTAGAACACTCATGTAACCATTATTTTGAAAATAGTGACCGAATATCACAGCAATCGGCAACGTTTTGAGGTATAAGTAGCAAAAAACTAACAAAATTTAAACTAAAGCCGCCATAAATCCAGTCAACCAATCCGACTGAAATGTTATCCAAAGTTTGGTGTGGCTATAGGCAACATTTGCACCATTTTTCATCAAATTGTATTGAGTGGTTCTCATTCTACAGGTGTTTTTATTAGCGTATTATGAAGTCAAAATTCCACTCAATTTCAACATTCAAATTAAATTATTTTCCGCATCACAGGGTACCTGAATGTGTACGCTATCACCCCATGTAAGTGGCGTTCTTGGGTTGGTGTTATCAAGATCCATGATAACCGTCCCATGTAGCAAGCAATATTGGCGCAATATTGGCGCGATATTGGTGTCAATATTGGCACAATATTGGAAAACATATTGGCCCAATATAACAATGTGAACATTTTAATGATATTGGCCTATATTGTTTTCGTGATATTGGTCCAATAATAATTTTATATATTGGCGCAATATTTAAATGTAACATCGGCGCAATATTGGTGGTAATATTGGCGCAATATAAAAATGTGAACATTTTAACGATATCGGCCTACATTGTTTACGTGATATATGGCCAATAATAATTTTATATATTGGCACAATAGACCAATTTTACAAAGAGTATATATATATACTTTTTGTAAAATTGGTCTAATCTTAATTTTTTTAGCGATTTTAGCGTTATTAGCGAAATATTGGTCTTTATACGGGGTGAACATTAGATAATATATTATAAATATAGGTTAACATCGTTAAAATGTTTGCGTTTTATTGTATTATATTATTTACTTTACAGAGTATATATACTTTAAATTGTATAATAGGAGCAGATATTTTAATTATTATAATTAAATATATTATTTTATGGTCAACTTATATCTAGACCAATTTTTTCTTATATAAAAAATCAAGATTATACAAATTTCACGAAAACTGAATGAAATTTGTTTTCTGCAAATAATAAAAAAACTGTAATGAACTGAATAAAAAGTAATATAATATAAAACAAGTAATATGTATATAAATAAAAATATAAAATACTATATTTTAGAATGTTTTATTTATTTCAGAGAAAGTGTTATCCATGGATTGTGAATTTTCATTTCGAAAATCGTCTTTTTCGTGTCGCCGTTTACGACCTCCATCTCGATCACTGGATTGTGCTAAAAAGCTACCAATACGCACTTTTATTGACTTCTCGTTTGAGTCCGGGTATTTTCTTGTTACCGCAGCTACAAATACAAAAAAAATATAAATACAAGCACTCAAATTTTGTTTCATATTCAAACTGATACAATTTTAATCACTATAGTGATTAGTACTATATATGGTGATTACATATATATATATATATATATATATATATTAGGGTGTTTCTTATTTGGGGCTAAAAATTTTTTTTTTTGTTTTTCAGTGGGCCACCCACTGAAATGGTTCATTTTGGTGAAAAAATAAATGTGTAAAAATTTCAAGGGGAAGAAAACATTTTTACTGGGCGCTACCAGTCATTGAAATTTAAGGCATATTTTACTATGCGCTCTTAGTCATTAACATAGGAAAAAATCATAAAACTGATGGAGACTGGTGATAATGACTCATTTACTTGGTACACATTTATTTACTTATTACATACATTAAAAACATCCATTTTCTGTCATTACATTTCTACTTATTTATTAATAGACAGCAATAAACATGCTTTTTTAATTTGATTGTAGGTTTATTAAAGACAATAGTTACTGTACTAAGATTAATCGCTCATGAGAGTTGTCTTTTTTCTGTCAGGATATTTCTGTCTATATTTTTGAACTACCAACAACAGGAACTGCTTTTGCTCTTCGTTATTTGTATGTAGTCTATTATATTTGTCCATTAGTGCTACGCCACATTCTGCAATGTCGTTGACAACCTTCATGCTTCGAACAGTGGACTTTACAGTCTTGAACTCATCATTATGTTCCCATTCTCTTACACTGTTTTGAAGAAAGTGTGATGGAAGTCCTGTGATGCTGAAAAATCTTCGTGTATTAAACGTGACAAAGTCCTCCAGTTTCTTTTCTTGGATAACTGAGCAGCCCACAGTAGCCCGTTTCATATGTATCTGATCTGAAACATTGTTCAATGCTTGGACCATCTTGACCTTCGTCTCAGGGCGAACCTTATCATCAAAAAAAGCTAAAGCAACAAGTTCCTCTGATAGGTACCATAGATGCCCTTGTAACTTATTCACAGCAATTTTCGAGATCTCAAGATGCTGGGTCTTGTAGGCATCCAAGTCTTTCAAGAGCTGCAGATCAAGTCTAGGAGCTGAGGTTGCTTCAGGAGATCTGTACCAGGCTGTAATGTACAGTCGAACCGTGAAAAGGCAAATATCCCTTATTCCCTTCTCCTCTCTTTTTGTCAATCTGAATTGGTCTCTAAACATCCAAATCTTCAACGCATAAATAGCTTTCGCCATCCAGCGAGCACGGTGTAGACCGGCAGGAGCTCTAAATGAAATGCCCCTCAAAGGTACTCCTTCCAAAAAAACAATAGACAACTCCAAAAGTTCTCGGTAGTCGTCAAGAGGTTGAAAGATTTGTAGCTGATCTTTGCAAAAGACGATTCTTTCATCAGTGATATCGGTAAGAGCATTTGAAGCGTTCTTATCAGACTGTGCTGTGTGGTACTTTGTAGAATCAAATGAGACCCAACTTTTTTGAAATCTTTTAAAGAGTGGTATGTCAGGTCCATTTGAAGGGCCGAGACACAGCAAAACTACTGCTTCCAAAATAATTTCCAGAATGTGGTGACGACATGCCAACCACAACATATCTTTCCCAAACTTCTGCTCTAGAAGAATGCAAGCCCCATTTCTTGGCCCAGTATTGGCTGCAGTAGTATCAAAGCACATGCACTTTACTTGATCGTTAATTCCCTATGTCACTGACACGTCATGCACTGCAGATGCCGCATTTTCACCTGTTCCTGATGGTAGTTTTGGGACACTAAGAAGCTGCTTCACTCCTACTCCAGATACTAGAATTGGAAGTCGGTCAACAGTTTCTTTATTGGTGATGTCAGCGAGTAATTTTCCATCCCAATGAATACATAAAGGAACTTCTGGTTTGAATTCTTTCTTTAAACCTTCTGCTATCTTCTTGCGGTGTTTTATTCGGTCCCTTCGAATGGAAGCTGGATTAACATTGTATTCTTTTGGATCATGACCAAGAAGTTGTAATGCCGGTGTTAACACAAGTGCCGCCCTACGATCACTCAATTTAGCCACATCTAAATTAGCTGCCAACTTCTCATTCAGTATATTTTTCCTGCCACGTCTAGGACGCTTTGGAGCCGGTGTACCTGAAGTTGATGGCTCAGGGTCATCTTGGTTACTAGGCGAGTCATCTTCTTGAGTTATGCTATCTTCTTTAGGGTTATCTTCACCTTCAGAAGATGATGAAAGAACAACTGTTTCTTCTCGAGATTTTCTTGCCATCTCCTCTCGGTCCCTTTTTCGGTTCATTTCTTTTTGTCTTTTTCTTGATACTTCTTCTTGCTTTGCCAATTTCTTATCGACTGGACCCTTTTTGCCTCTCCGAATTTTCTCTCTTTGGCATAATAGGAAGTTCTTATCCTCCTGAATGGTGATCATTTCCAATGCGTTGGTATGGGCAATATCGAATAGTTCTGCTAACCCTTTATTCCATTGATCTTCCTTTTGTTTCAAATAATCTGAACGCTTAGCTTTATTCTCCTTATTTTTCTTCAACTTTTCCCATTCCTTGTAAATGTTTTCGATTTTAGGGACAACGTGCTTCTTTAATTGCACTGGTATTCGGGCCTTTGACCAAACTCTAAAAACATCATTTGCTGTGGAATGTAATACTTCCCTAATGCTTTGCTTGGCAATCTGCTTGTAATGGAAGAAAAGGGCCAACACTTCCCTTTTTTGATGGAAGCATAACACAATCTAAAGAAGAGGACATCTGTCCAATAAGCCATATCTCCGTTTTCTTTCTGGTAGCTATTGTTGCACTGGTTGATGAAGCCATCATTGTACAGTAGTTACACTAGTTTAACCTGCAAAAGGAGCAATTAAGCATTATAGACACAATTCTGCACACTAAAAGTAAAAAAATTACTAGTTAAAAGAGGTTTGTACGCTAAGCACCAACCACTTTTGTTGCATAACATCATACGCAACATAAGCATTTTTAGGGTACATTTGCGCAATACTGTAGGGTCGGTAGCGACCCCTAAAAATCATTCTAAAAAAAAAAAAAAAAAGTGCATTACTTTTTTATGATAATGAACCAAATGGCAGGGTGGCCCATGCAAAAATCGAATCTTCAAAAATAAGAAACACCCTAATATATATATATATATATATATATATATATATATATATATATATATATATATATATATAATTAATATTTAGTATATATATATTAATATTTAGTAATTAACATAACATTTCACTAAATTTAATCCCATTATGCTTTACCAATTACGACCTGGCAGGATGTAAGTGCAGCAAAGGACTTTTTCCCTTTTTTGCCATAGGTTGAATATAACAATGAGGTTTTTGGGGAGAGCAGCTTTCCCATGATAGCACTTGTCATTTTTTTAAAATCTTCTCCTCCTACAGCTGTTAAATAGTTTATCTAAATAAAATCACACAAATTACTCCAGTAATGTTATAACCAGCTCATAACTTATAAAGCTCCAATTTTTTTTACGAAATTGGACTAAATTGCAATCTATATACCAAAGATTCTAAGTTATCCTTATCTTGAAGTTTATGTTCCAAGATTACTAGTTCCTCCTCAGTTTGAATCGGCAAACAATTCCATTCTAGAAATGGAATTGTGTTCTGTGTCACAGAAACTGCATGAGCAAATTAGAACTCAAAAGCTTCTCTATATTACTCATCTTTAAGTTGATTTTCTTTATGTCATACTGGATGCTTGTTAAAAGCTCGAAATTCTTTTTTTCAAACACTATAATTCAAATTAGTAAATTATGATTATAATTTCCAAGAAACATAAATAAAACTTTATTTTATTGAACATTATAAAAAATACTTAAAAACTTGTCAAGTATCAGCAAAACAAAAATAAATGACAAATTAAATCACCAGCAAATCTTTTCTCAATAGCAGCGATAGATGTTGATAAATTATTTTCATCTCTAATAACTGACTGAGATGAAAAGAGTGGAATTTCTGTTTGGTTGAATAAGTAATCTTCATTATCTTGCTCTTCATCAGTGCTTACTGAACGCTTTTTTTTTTTAGATAGAAATCCAAGTTGCTTTTATCTAGATTTTTTTAATGGAGCTTCGTCTAGGCTATCTTCATTTGTTTCGGCATTTGAAGTATATGTCAGTATTTCAACTTTCTGAAAGGCTGCTTCATAACTGTCTGTAAAAAATATGAAATATAATCATTTCATTTACTACCTTTGATACTTAAATTATAGGATTAAGTCTTTAATACATTAAATAGATTTAGTACTTAATCCAAAAAACTTACAATTATTTCTTTCATTTAGTACTTAATCTTAATCTTACTATAATCCAAAAAACATATAGATATTTGTTTCTTTTATAAAATTATTTTTTTAAATTGTTATTTAAAAACTCTCAGTTGTTCTCACATACATTTTTGTTTACCTTAATCAAAAGAAATTTTATTTAAATAAAAAATAAATCAAGCTTTAAGAAACACAAGAAATATTCAACTTTTTGATCACCAATCTACTACTGCTAACCCTAAACTCACTAATTTTTTATATAAGACAACCAATACCGGTTTCATAAAGAATACGTATATTCAGCTGCTTCCAGCTCCTGTTTGGTGTTACATTATCTTGCACTGCTTTAATTATCCTTGATGATGATTGAAGGTTGCTCGGCCAGTAAGTAATATGGTTGTTTATCAGCCAAGATGAGCATATAATCTCCATAGCACATACTCCATGTTTTTTTTCTTCTATAAACTCTACAACAACAAATTTTTTGAACTGTTTTGACACAGCAAATTCATCATTATTTGCCATTAAATAATTTTGACAATTTGACACCTCTAAATAATTGAAGTAAAATATTTGAATTAAGTCATAAAAATGTTTCGTAGATAAATATTTAATAAGTATATATATATATATATATATATATATATATATATATATATATATATATATATATATATATATATATACATATACATACATACATATACATATACATATATATATATATATATAAAAATATAAAAAGAAAAAGTTGAAATATCTTGATATAATATTAAATTTTTATTGAAATTGTCCTACTACTACAAAAATCATTGAATTTTAAATCAATTGGGAATTTTGTTGTATACACAGTGCCAATGAGTTATCTAACACCCTGATATATATATATATATATATATATATATATATATATATATATATATATATATATATATATATATGTTGTGAAAAAATAAAATATAAAGGAAAAAGTTGAAACATCTTGATATAATATTAAATTTCTGAACATTTATGATGCAACAATGGAAATGCAACAAAATATTTTCCTCTTGGAAATAATAAACACTTTGTTATTATTGTTGTTAAAGGAAATGCAAACAATTGGTCTGACAATTTTGTTACTCGAAACGCATTTAGCTGAGCAGAATTGCAAGGGTATTTGTAAAATCCTTTTTTAATGCCAAATACTTTTGCAACAATTATAACTTCATCACTTTCAATAATGTTAACAATTACAACAATATTTTCATTTTTAAGTAAAGCACAATTGTTGCAATTTAATGTGGAATAATTAAACCCAGCATAGAGAACTCCACTGTATTCTTTTCCACAATGTCCTAATGTTGGACCTTCATTGTGTGAGTTTTTAAGAAGTGTTTGAAAATCGGAAGAATGAGTGATAAGATTGTTGTCTATTTCATCTCTTTCCGATAAACGCCTACACAACTGCTGGAGTGGCATTCGACCAGATCTTAACATTCTTTTAATTGTGCCTAAAGTATTTTCAAAGGGAAATGCACTATATTCATCCAAAGAACCAAATTTTCGTACATCATCGCAAATATGAGAAATGCTGTGCATTGTATAATTTAAAGAATATTTACCATATAAAATTGGCATTTGTTTAACAAACTCATTAATGAGCTTTTCTGCATAGTCAATATATGTCAAATAAATAGCAGGATTAATTAAAATGGTGATTGCTACATGCAAAAGCATAAAATGATTGTATAATTTATCTTCAAGATTACTTCGCAACACTACAGGTCCTACATAGCACAAAAACAGCCTAAACTCAGTAGCCTTCCATCGGTCAATATCTTTCAATGTTCGCGGTTTGCGAAAAATTCAACAGTGACATGTGGTGCAAGGGCTTTCATCTCACTTGATATTAAATCAGCAATTTGCATGCTTATTTTATCAAGTCGATTACCTCGTAGCCAATGCAGTAATAATCTGCGTGTTGCACCAAGACAGACAAGATGCATATACTCTAGGGGAAATTGTGAAACATGACCAATATTTAGTTTTAATAATGGTGGAACAACTTCAGGTTTATGGTGTTCTTCTTGTTCATAACATGCAAATGAAGCATCTGTTCTCCTAATTGAATTTACCTCAAGAAATACAGTCCTATTGTCAACACGTTCTCCCTTTTGAATGCACCTTTCACATCCGTAATAAGCATTGTGTCCTTTGATACCTTTTACAAATGCACGTGCTGGTGCATCACAAACAAAAGCTTTAGCATGTATGTTAAAGTGATTACCATTTACAAACAAACCATATTTTTTCAAAAAGCTAAATTCGGTAACAAAATCAGCTAAAAATATTTCAGCACTTTTCGGTTTACTCCTTCCACAAAATATTGATATTATAAATGGCTTGTATAAATTTTTTCCCAGTTGAACGGAACAAAGCAATGGCCAAAACTGTTTTGCAGAGCTCTTAAATAGAGGCAAGCCATCAATGCTAAATACTAAATAAACATCATTATTTATCCAGTTATCATTGCATGTTACTGCAAGTAAACTCACTAATTTACTTATTCCAAGATAAACATACTCTGCTTCTTGTTCATACATATCTCTCATAACTATGATACTAGAACTTTTACTTTTGAGTAATGTTCTTGCATCTTTAGGTAAATCTTCATGATACTTCGATAGTATTTTAAGTAAGTCTGAAAATGAACTATGTGTTATGTTATGTCTTACTGACCATTTTACAAGTAATTCCCTTAACGAAACTACTTCTTCTCTGTCATCATCACTACTTGAAAAAGTTGGATAGTATCCCTGGTCATCACTTGTAAGGTCAAAAACATTTTCATCATCCCTGACAAAATTATTATTACATAAACCCAATAAAAGTTGATTTGAGCTCAGATTATGGTCATAAATGCTTGCATCATCAAGTAATGGTATGGTGTAATTACCATTGATACTTATGTTATCACCAATGTATGTCTGCTTTATTACGGGCTGGTCATTTATAGTAAAGGAATCAGATAGCAGTGTACCTTCATTATAAGTATATTGGAAACTGCTAACTTTATTATTACATTTAGTGTCCTTTTCAGTATTACAGGCCAATGCAATATCATTTAAATGTCTTGTAACAGCTCTTTTTATGTAGTTAGATTTTGCAGATCGACTTGAAGTTATTTTATTCATTGCCTATTCAATGAATTACATTAAAAAAATAACAAGGTATATCGCAAACTATACTTTAACTTATAAATTAATATTACATTACTTGTTTATTGCCTAATATTATTAGGCAAATAAACAAGTTTATATGTTGCAGACTGGATATTGTTTACTTTTGTTTTAATATGTAGTATGTTTGTTTATTTGTTGTAAAAAAAATAAAAATTAACAAGCAAATATTATTTGCATTTTACTTTGTTGAGTAGTTAAGGTACGAAGTAAGTTATAATTTATATTTTAAAGTATAGTCTGTGATATACCTTATTATTTTATCATTGTAATTGTTAGTAATAATGCGTAAGCTAAACAACAATGTAGCATTGTAAAAATAAATTTTAAAGTAAAGAAAGGGAAATAAAGTTATATAGAATTTAGGATATAGAAAACAACCAAAATTAATTTTGGAAATAACTTTCAGTTATTTTTAAACTTTTTAACTTTGACAATAATTAATAAATTTGAAGTGTGTGTATAAATATTCCTCCTTACCTTACCTTCAGTATAATAAAATTTGACATAACAGCTATAAAACTAAATTTTAAAATTAAATGCCATATTTAAAAAAAAAACTATTTAATCATGATAATAAACAATTTTAACAAGGCAATTGTATTTAAATGCTTCCTGTTAAAAGTTATCAACTTTTCTTGTATATGTATTTAGATAATTTATAAGTATTGAAAAACTAAGATCATTTAAAAAAACATAACAATTAATAACAAAATATTTTCATCAAAGAAACTATTATGTAAGTGCATTAGCTGTCATATATATGCATTAGCTGTCATCCATATTAAAAAGTTATCATATATATATATATATATATATATATATATATCATATATATATATATATATATATATATATATATATATATATATATATATATATCAATATATATATATATATATATATATATATATATATATATATATATATATATATATATATATATATATATATATATATATATATATATATATAGTAAAATGCAAATAATATTTGCTTGTTAATTTTTATTTTTCTTACAACAAATAAACAAACATACTACATATTAAAACAAAAGTAAACAATATCCAGTCTGCAACATATAAACTTTTTTTAAATGAACTTTTAATTGTGGACAAAAAAAAAGGACATTATTAATTTTTGATAACATGACGCATGCGTACAAATATGTAAAAAGTCGATATTTGCCAATATTGGCGTAATAATAACAAATCAATATTGCGCCAATATTGACGTTTTTATATTTGAATAACAATATAGGGGAAATATTGGCATGCAAATTATTGCTGATAATGATATGCCGATGTTGGCGAAATATTTTTTGCCAATATTAGCCCAATATTGGGATGCATATATTGGCGTAATAATGTTTGCCAATATTGGTGCTATATGGCATAACTTGGCCGATATTTGCCAAGATACCCAATATCGCGCCAATATTGCGCCAATATTGCTTGCTACATGGGGTGTTATATTACAAAGAAAAATTTTGTCCTTTTTGCAGACACCTTCCTCCAATAAACTTTAGACATTTTTTCTTGATAACTTCCAATTTAAAAAGAAGAGAATTAAAGTTAGTTTTCAGTAAAATATTTACTGAAAACTAACTGACCTTTTTGGCCTATTTTTGTAGATAAATCCCACCCCCTTCCCTCCCTCCCTTCCCTCTCCCCCCCTCCTCCGGCTCTGATTTTAAGTTCACTGTACCCCTTCTCAAATCACGTTGAGATCTTGTGACAATTGTCGTATGAATGTCGTGTGACATTTATGGACACACATGCTTTTTGATGTTATTAAAAATATATTAATATGTCACAGTTCAAACTCTTAGTAAAAGCAACCACAATTTGTAAACACATCCAAATAAAACTATTGAATTAACAAATCAAAAAAGTCATCTTCAGTTTATTTCTTCAAAATGAAGTTACTGACTATTCATTTAGCTGTATGTTTGATAAGTCTGCTAAGACTCTGTTCTGGTCGCAATTATTTAAAGTTCGAACCTCAAACGTCACGTCCGAAGAAGCCAGAATGGCCAAGTCGGTATAAGGTGGATGGGATCCTAAGTTTACCATATGCTGAACTTAATGAACCTTTCGTCGGTTGGTATGATGCTGAAGCAAAGAAAAGTCGCATAGATTATTATGAAGGTATACATATATAGCCATTCCAGAGGAATTTTTTTTAGTTCATATTTTGATATATAATTAATACTATTGTATAAAGCTTGAGAAAACTTAAATTTGGCTATAAAAGTTAAGCAAATCCAAAGTTATTGACCTTTTTGTACTGAAAAAATTTATGATTTTTTCACAGAAGGTATGGACATTAAGTATAGAAAATTGGATGTGTTATGGCACCAAAAAAGAGAGTATTTTTGGGTCATATTGACATTTGAATATCTTTAGAACCGTTATTGCATTTGACTTGAAATTTTCTACAGTGATCCAACAACTATAAAAAAAATTAACTGCCATCATTTTTTTTTTTTTTTTATCTGCCAGGATTGTCCAAAATCATTTATCTTACAGACTTAAGAGTTTTTAATTATTTGGAGAATAAAGTTTAAGGTTTTTATGCCATTTAAAGCAGTTATGTTACATTTTCCTAAAAATGAATTTTCCTATATAGCTACTTTTTTTAAGTTTCTGATTAAGCTTTAGACAAGAAAGTGAAAAGAAAACATTATAAGACGTCATTGCATTACAAATTCACAATAATTTAATATATCAAAACAAACACAAAAATCAAAATAAAAAATGTCATAAAATTTGCAAAGGAAAAATAGTGTAACATGCATAGTTTCTACATATAAATCTTAAGTATCATTTCTCCAAGAAAATGTAAATAAATACTTGTTATAAATAGAGAAAAGGCTGTACTTGCCTTTTCCACATGGACCTTTAAAAAAAAAAGTTTTTTTTCTATAAAATACCACTCCTAAAGTTTTAAATCCTGAGAACTAAATAATTATGTATAAATATTAAAAAGATCCTCATTCCAATTGATTCCTCGTCGTTTTTATAATCTATATGGAAAGTTTTTTACGAATTAGAAGTCTTCTTCCACTTAAGAATCCTTACCTTCAAAACCTAAGTTTGAAAAAACGTTCCTGCAACAAGTTTTTTTATCAATAGTGGTTTCAAGACATGAATAATACATAAGTGATGCCATACAAAGAAGATTACTTTCAACATATGGTAGGAAAGAAGATGAGTTAAACTAATTGATACAAAAAACCTCAAGTGTTTGCTTTACTATAAAACAAGATATAAGAGTAAAGTTCATGAAAATTATGTGTTTTTTGTTTGATGTCAAATATTTTTCGTTGCGCCGTGGAATTGCTAACATATATGCTCTCAAACATATATGTTTGATATGTTATATATATATATATATATATATATATATATATATATATATATATATATATATATATATATATATATATACTCACACACATATCTGCATTTTTTTAGGTATATCAAAGACAATTCAGCGTGCAGATGTTGGTGAGTTTGGGTCACATTACTTAATTGCTCCAATGTCAAATGAAGTGTTGCTGAACCAAATCAATTGTTTTAAACTTGATGGGACTAGTGATGAGCCTGCCTTACCACAATCACTTCTACCTGACATGGAAAACTTTACTGTTAGTAATAGTTTGAGGATTTTTTAATTTTAATACATAACTGGAGTTATGTGTTAAATAGTTTTTAGTAGTTTTGAAAAATAGTGTTAATATACTTTGTATTATTATTTTTTATTTTTTATTTGAAAAAGAATTTTTGTTTTGTATTAACAGTTAAAATTTATTTTATAGTATAGTGGCCAAAAAATATTTATGGACTTTACTGTGGATATATGGCAGTACAGATACAATAATGGTGATAAGTACAATGTATATACTCTTTACGTAAAAAAAGGATCAAGCATACCTGTTTTTTATGAAATGATTGGGTATGATTCTTTGCTTGGATCTCATTTTGATGAATATAAAGTAATATACCAGGCTATCAGTACTGATTTCCAGTCTGATGTTTTTGAAGAGCCCATAAAAGGTTTTTGTTTTTTCAAATTCTTTATTGTTTTGTTTTGTTTTTTTTGTTGAAAAATCTAAAATTTATTTTGAAGTAAAGTTTTTTAAAATTCTACATAGCTTTGTATATTTCGGAGCTAATGGATTTTTTAAAACATCTTTAATATAATTATATTAGCATCAAGCTATAAAAACTACCAGTAAGTAATTTTTTAAGATAATTATAATAATTATAAAGAAAATGTTCTGATATCTAATAGGTATGGAATGTCATGGTTTCCCAGGACCAGGTTATGAAGCCCAAGTAGTATCTAATCCAATGAGAGAATTTATATTCCCAGAAGATCAATCACATCTCCATCCTATGTATAAAGAGTTTGTAAAGAAATATGAAAAGGATCATGAAGAAGCAAGGAAACATACATTTAAACATAATCTCAGGTTACTTGTTTGTTCTCTTTAAACAGTTCAGGTATATCGTTTGTGTGTGCATGCTGACTTATTTTTAATTTTTCTTATTTTTATAGGTATATCAACTCCATGAATCGTCAAAAGTTGACATTTAAGTTGAAAATCAATCATCTTGCAGATCATTCTCCTGCTGAACTGAGGAAGTTACGTGGTCGTCGCACTTCAAAGAAATCAGAAAAATCATTTTCTAATGCTAAACCTTTTATAAAAACTATGAAAAAATCAGATCTTCCTACCGAAATTAACTGGAGATTGTTTGGTGAGAGTTAAATTTTAATTAACACTTTAAAGAAAGATCTTCATTTGTATCATTTCCACTTTTCTCACTTTTTTTCATTTTTACTTCCTTACTTTTGAAGAAAGAAGTTTGTGTATCATCAGTATAATTTTCATTCATATAACAATATTTTGTAATTGTAATCCAGGTGCTGTCACACCTGTTAAAGATCAAGCTGTCTGTGGTTCTTGTTGGAGTTTTGGAAGCACAGGCACTATTGAAGGAGCACTTTTCTTAAAGGTAAAAATATTTAAATGTATGTATGTATATATATATATATATATATATATATATATATATATATATATATATATATATATATATATATATATATATATATATATATATATATATATATATATATATATGTTAGGGTAGGTCGATTTTACCCTGGCCCAATGTATAATGTTGCAGTAGTTGGAGGTAGTTGAAAAAAGATACCTCAAAAAATTTCAGTGATCTTGGATGGAAAATGATTTGCGGATTTATTTTTAAAGTTTATTGTGATTGTGCAAAAAATGCTCTAAAAGGCGCGATAAGCAGATATTAAAATTTTCAATTGTGAAAATATGTTAAAAAGTTTTCTAAATGCCTTTTTTTTTTTTTATAATTTATGATTCTAAATTTATAAAAAGTTGTTTATCTAATTTAGTAACTTTTTGAATTTATTCAAAAATACCATCATATGAATGGGAATAATATCCTTTTGACATATATGTTTGATGCATCTTTGTGCTAAGCAATTTTGTCAAGATGTAGCTGTGTCAATTCTCAAACCTGTAAATATAATGGGATGCTTCTGATACAAGTTTAACAGTTCGCTCTGCACTCAGGAAGTGAGATGGGAAGTCCGGAATATCTGGCTTAACAGAATTGTCTATGAAGTATTGAATTTCTTGAATTGTAAAATGTTGCGTAATAGAAAGTTCCATAAATCTGGAGCAGTGAGGTCTATCAAGTCATACCAGTGATTGGCATTAAAATTTATTACAGGATTTTTTTTTGCAAACTGGTCAAGTTTATTCTGTAAATTCAAAATTGTGATCAATACTGCATTATGATTGTGTTTAAAAGAATAGTAAGATAATTTTTTTAAATTACTAAGTCAATTAAATAATTTAAAAAGAAACCTTTGTCTAAGAGTCAGTATTGATTGAAAACCATGATTTCAGATCTTGTTGTCATCATCTTTAACCATGGCATAGAGAATGTTTTCAGGTCTTAGGCAGAATGTGTTATTTTTATTGTTCTGCTTCACAATATATATTACATCATTAAATAGGAGAATATTTAGTTGAACGATAGCAGAAAAAAGAAGATGAGGAGAGTTGTACAGCTTGGATGATGTCCTTATTTTAAACCATACTGGAGCATAAACTTGAACAATAAAGTAGACTAGTTTTTTTAAAGACTGTTTTGGTTGATTGTCTCTTGTATATAAACAGAGAATGCAAGTAGCTAGAGTTAACCACCTTGTATGGTTAAGTGGGACAATTTTATAAGCAGCCCATTTATCAGCAACTTTACCAGACCTTATTCCTTTGCAATACTCAAATAGAAGTCTTTGATCACTACTAAGGTCTTTCAGTACTTCTTTTGGAATATACCCATCAACTATAAGATTTGTGACAGGTTCAAACAAAACTTGATGTGAACCCTAAAATTTTTCACACATCTTTTGAAGCCCACTAAACCTTCCTGTATCAGTTGTTACTCCATCTACTTTTTTAAAAAGAGCTCTTAAAGGAAATTCGTTTTGATGTAGCGTGCACCCAATGAGGTGCAGTTTTCTGTTTTAACAGCTCTTCAAGTTTTACCACTAAACCACTTATTGAGTCAATATTGGTAGCAGTATTATCAAGAAGAACTGCCTGAACACTTTCAATACTGTTAATATCTTGTACTTTTAGGTTAAATAATACTATAATAAATAAAAATGAACCTTTTCTTAACTATGTGGCTATGATGGAAGGAAAAAGAAAAGAATATAGTATTGACTTATGTAAACGAGTAATTTTTGATAGGGAAAATGGATTATCAATTAGAAAAGTTGCAAAAATGTTGAAAATACCACCAAGCTCTGTTCAATACACATGGGAAATATATATGGGAAAAGTATTTAAAAACAAAATCAGTGGCAAATAATGGTGTATGAGGCAGAAAAAGATCAACAACGCCAAGAGTTGACAGGTGCATAGTTGGGAAAATTGAGCAGAATAGAAGAAAAAATGCAGTAGAAGTATCAAAAGAGCTGGAAAATGAATTAAATATTAAATTATCGCCACAAACAATTAGGAACAGACTGCATGAAGCCAATATTTTTGCACGGACGTTTCGGAGAAAACCATTCATCAGCATAGTGAATAAGAGAAAATGGTTGCAGTGGGCAAAGGAACATGTTCTGAAGGATGATACATTCATTCATCAATTTAATTTATATGGAGCTGATGGTGGTGCAAAAGTTTATAGAAGAGTCGGAGAAGAATATAATGTGAAGTGTTTGAAGGCAACATTTAAATTTTGTGGTGGAAATGTTATGGTTTGGGGCTGCATGAGTGCGTCCGGTGTTGGTAAAATTGAATTTATTGATGAGAAAATGGATCAACACTTATATAGATCCATATTAGAACAGAATTTGGTGCCTTCGGCAGGAAAATTAGGACTTGGAATGGAATTTATATTCCAACATGACAACAATCCAAAGCACAAAGCTGGATCTGTAACCAGATATCTTGCTGCAAATGGCATTAATGTGTTGGATTGGGTTGCACAATCACCCGATTTGAACCCTATAGAACATTTATGGTCGGTGGTGGAAAAAAGAATGAAAGATCGAGCTCCAAAGAATAAAAACGAGCTCAAAGAATTGGTTTTAGATGTTTGGTCATCAATTAATCAAGAAATTACGTCTAAACTCGTCTCATCAATGAAAAATCGTTGTAGAGCAGTTATTGAAGCTGATGGTGGTCCAAAAAGATATTAATTTAATTTTAACTAATTTTAATTTAAAAATTAACATAGTGTACGGACAATTTTTTTGTTTAAACTTTTAACTCTTTTCAAATAAACTTATATGACTTTTCATATATTAATATATTTTTAACTAATACACTTAAAATTACTTTAATATTATAATATTTCTTTAAAAACTCTTAATTACAACTATCTATATACTTTTAAATGTTGTTTTAATCAAATATAGATACTTTTCATTAATATACGGACAATTATTTTGCCCACTGTATATAAATATATATATGTATATATATATATATATATATATATATATATATATATATATATATATATATATATATATATATATATATATATATATATATAAATAAAAGAAATTTTTATGCTCTAGACTGGTCGTTTGATCCCTCTCTCAGAGCAAAATTTAATGGACTGTTCCTGGGGCTTTGGTAATAACGGTTGTGATGGTGGTGAAGAATTTCGTTCCTTTGAATATATCATGAAGCATGGTGGTATTGCTACTGATGAAAGCTATGGAAGATACTTAGCAGTTGTAAGTAATGTTTGAGTAGTTCCATTTATTGTACCACTTTTAATTTTACTATGAAGTTAAATACACTGTTTTGAAAACACTGAAAAAAATGGAGCTGGTTTTTTTGTACTTCTGGACCATCACGTCATCACGTCTTTATTTCAAAAGTCATGAGATGCTGTTCACTTTTAATTGTTCTGAAGAAAAGTTAACTGTTGTCATCGCTTCTATTTAAAAAAGTTAAAAACTGTTGTCATCACCTTCTATTTAAATGAACATCTTCCTTAGCCTGGGTTGCTTTTCACATGAGTTTTCATAAAAATTTTTCTTGTCAAATGGATTTGTTTCTACAACAACAAAACGGTTTCTTTGTTATTGCAGCTGGATTGTAGCAAGCTTTGTCAAACAAACTAGCAATATTTTAATTGCAGTTCTATCAGATTATTTCACAATGGGATTTAACATTAAAAAAAACTTAAATATGCAGTGGTTAAATTTGCAAAAGAGGGGTTATAAAATAGCTAGATTTGAGTATTGTGTCTATCTGATAGTAAAAGAATATATATCTTAATTTTGGCTGTACAATCTCAAAAAAATATTCAAACCAATTTTGTAAAGATCTTTTCATTGATTCAAGTTTTTGGTTTTTTCTACTGGACCTGGTGAATCATTGTCCGTTTATATTTTTGTTTCTCATAAAAAGTCTTGTCAATACTTTTTCATGTTCTATATTGTAGGTATTTTCTAGTGGAGTGACGTTTTCATCACAGTGCCAGCAAACTAGCATAAATCCAATATAGAAAAAAATTGTGTACATTTATTTTGTTAAACCCAATTAAAGATTGTATAGCAATGCATTCTGGAATATTGATGAAGGCTCAAGCTGTTGTTTTATAAAACCTTTGATCCATTTTTTTCTTGATAAAATCTCTGAGATATTTAATTTGTCTCACAAAATTGACACACTAAGAGTCTGATATGCAAACAAGTTGACCCATGCAGTTTTAATTCCATTTCTAAAAAGTGTGATAAAGTTTCTTGTAGTTAATCATTAAAGCTTTGTTTCTTTTCAAATTTTTTGCAACTTCTGCTCCTGCTTTCTTTAAATGACAAAACAAAGTTGATTTAGAAATGTTATTTTTTGATAATGGGTTTTTAGAAAGATTGTGAACTAATGTTTGCAACTAATGCTGCAAAGTATGGGGACAATGATTACCCTCTCTGTTTATAACACAAATCTAAATAACACAGGGCTTAGAGTTTTACAATCTCCCTTTGTGCATAAGCTATTAACTTATTTTTATTTCATTCTGCAATATTTTAGGATGGATATTGTCACCAAAAAGGCTCAGTTATTGGAGCTAAAATTTCAAGTTATGTTAACGTAACATCTGGTGATATGGATGCCCTAAAAATGGCTATTGTACAACATGGACCAATTGCTGTTGGAATCGATGCTGCTCATTTAGCTTTTGTATTTTACTCACATGGTGTGTACTACAACCCAGAATGTGGTAAGTGGTATTTTTTCTTTTTGTAAAAGATAGCAAACACGACAACATAGAAATTTAATGTTAATGCTGTTCTATGTTGTTGTAGAATGTTTTAGAATGTTGTTGCATGTTTAGAATGTATGTGTTTTAAAAAAAAAACAACCCATAACAGTACTAAAGAATTTGAAACTTGTGAGGTGCTGTTTGTGTATTTTCAGTTTTGTAAATTCTTTTGTATAAATGGCAGCATTTTTTGGTAGAAAATTATATTACTATATAAATTATAGACTAATCAAAGTCAACACAACCATTTTTTTTTTCATAGGAAACAAGCCTGAAAACTTAGACCATGCCGTTCTTGCTGTCGGCTATGGCGTTCAGAATGGTGAGCCATACACTCTTATCAAAAACTCCTGGTCTACTCACTGGGGTAACGATGGATACGTCCTTATGTCACAAAGAGATAACAACTGCGGTGTGGCCACGGATGCTACATTTGTTAACTTGGCCTAAATAAGTAAAGGAGTTACATATACAATATAGATATAATATAGATATTTTATATTAATTTTTATATAAATTTTATAAACTCTCTATATAGATCCCTTGTATATTTTTAAAGTTGATTTTTTTTTTTAGAATTTTTTTTTTTTTTTCATTATAAATGTTATATACAGTTTTTATAAAAGAGAATACTTAAAATGAGCACGATTAATACTTTCACTCTAAGTTTTAATTGTAAAAAGCGATTCTGAAACTGCGCGCATTTCTTTTTGAGAATTTTACACGTTAACAATTGACTTAAGGTTCCGTATTTAAAAAACTCTTAGTTGCCTTTGAGTGATCTTTGCAAACTTTTCCCAGACTATCGTATTTATCCAGGGTAAAAAGAGCTTGGCGGAAAACCAGATGTCACTTAAAGTGCCGCTAATAAATTCATATAACGATTGACCTTCGGCCGACTTGAAATTCTAGAAATAAAAAAGATGCTAGCGAAGCACAGATTGCTCGCTTGTTCCATCTTTGATTGTTTACATTGCTCGCTTGTTCCATCTTTCATTGTTTGTATTTGGCAAAGTTTTGAAGCTTCTCTTAGGGAAGATTCTTGTTCTTTTAAACCTGAAACAAAGCGATGTAGTGATGAATTTTTTTTTTTCCACTTCTTTCACAGCCATTCCAGAATTGCCAAAAGATACTTTCAGTTCGTTCTTTTCTTCTATTTTATAGTGAACCGATAATTGAGATTAGGCGCTTTTGATCCTGAAGGGGAGGCATTAGCGCAGTCAAAAGTTTTCTAACAAGAAATAGAATACTAAGGCACCACATGAACCTTCTCTTATCTTTAGAAAAAAAAGTTGAATTTTTTAATGAATCCTAATAAGAATAGGGGAACATGGGGGCAAGACGACGAACGTTTTGAAAAGCACTTATATCTTATTCAATAAATGTTTCAATAAGTAAAACTTTATCAAAAAGTGGGAAAAAAATTATTATGCGTCACGAATGTATAAAAAAAACCCATATAAAAATTAAATATAGCCAGGAAAAAATTCATTAACCAAAGTTTCCTCAAATTATCATCTTGCCCCGTATGCGGGGCAAGATAGCGACTTTAAAAAAAGTAAATTCCATTATACGTTACCTTCTCAAATAACACGATATCATAAATTCTCGTTAATAAGATATGTAATACAAACGATTATGTAATTTTTTAAGAAAGAAACCTTTTTAACAAATATCTTTGATTCCGAAAATAATATTTACAAAGAGAACATAAATAAATCTAGTAGATGTAATCTACTTCCCTCTCAGCTACAGTCAGATTTTATATATATTTGAGTTTTGAAGATAACAATATGTTTTCATCTTGCCCCATTCGTCATCTTACCCCATGTTCCCCTACATAAAATTAGGAAAATCAAATCTGCAACAAAACTTGGTTAAACTGTACTGTATCTTACAAAAGTAAAATAGGAGAAATTAGTTTTCAGCAGTGGAGTGGGAGTGGGAGGGGGGAGGAGTGATCTTGTTTAAGATTTAACATTTTCTAATGACATCTTCAGGTATAAATTTAGTTTTTCCACTAACTGTAGCATTGGAAACAAAAAAATTCCTAAAATAATTTTCAGTCTTAAAATAATCTTCATGGGAGAGGAGTAAGTTTTAGTAAGAGCAGGAAAGGAAGATGTCTGTGATGGAATTTGAAGTATTTAAAAAATCATTAGATTACAACGTTATACAAATGAACTACACAATTTTATTTATGTTGTAAAGTACACTAAATGATTTAAAAGTCATTTTAAGCGCATATCCACTTTATTCCATTCCTCCCGATAGTGGGGGGTAGTTTGGGACATCCATGCAGGAAGTATTGGGCATATGTGTAGAAGCTAAATTGATTTAGCTTGCTTCACCAAAACAAACAAATCATATTTTAAATAAACTTTTATTCTTCGTGCACCACCGTGTTTTTTGTTACCATCTTTGTGTTTGAAGTGATGGCAACAAAAAAAACTTACCGAATCAAAATCTTCTAAACCAGCGCTCTCTCTCTCTCTCTAAGAAAGTTCACAGCTAGAGCTTTATTGTTGAATATTTCTTCAATCTGACCAACACGATTTTCTTTTACCATAAAATTTCACGACTACAAAATCCCCTTCATTTGTATTATTGTTACTAAAATCAAAATCTGTAGCATTTCCCAATTCAAACACGTTATCATTTGAAGTAATCATAAGCTCTACTTTATTCTCACTGATCAAGTGAGAACGAAGTAGGTTATGTTTCTCAAACCTTTTAATAAGAATAAGATTTATACAAATTTTTACGTCAGAAATTTAGTGACGTCCGAAAAAGAAAGTCCTTTTAGTATTTTCAATAAAATTCTAAAAACCCGGAAATTGTTTGTTTACTCTGTTCTCACAAAAAGAATTCTAATTCGTTTGAAACTGCAAAAAAAATAGTTTAAAGTTTCAATACACAAACCTGATTAAAGTAAGAAGTTCTATTTAATTTCATCTTAAAAATTGGAATTAAGTTCAATAATAGTTTTATAATATAGTTTAATAATAAAAAAAAAATAGTTTAATAATAAAGTTTAATGCTGAAAATACTAAAAAGGAAAAAGATATAGATTACTGGAAGTAATCTATACCGTAGATTTCCCTAATTCCGAACGAAATCGTACTTAAAGTTGAATAACTCCGCTTGCTTTTTGAATTTCATATTAATTTTTTTGAATAAATAAACTGGAACCTAAACTGAATCGAACCATGTTAAGCAACAATATATTTATTATAAAAATATTGTTAATTTTTAAATTTAAAAAAGAAAGTTTTCGGTCGGAATTAGGAACACGTGTTCCTAATTCCGAACGTACATATCAAATCCCAAAAAATGGCATTCAATTTAAAAAAGTAAATAATTTATACTAGCGTAGACCTCAAGCTTAGAGTTAGGTAAAAAGATTTTTAAAATTTAAAATTACTTTTATTTTAATATAAGGGTATAACATTGTGTTGGTCCAGAGTGTTCATTATCTATTTATTAGATCCTATCTTCCATTATTTTTTTGTAATCAGTTAAAAAAAAAACCTTCACAGTCACTGCCTGTTTCTGTCAGTTAACCAAAAGAAATCTCAGTTATTAGTATTAGGTTAGTTGCAGCCTTAGCAAATGCTTCCCCATTAATCAAATAGGAAGCTTTTTTTATTAACAAACGTTAAGATAAACAAGACGATTAGAAATTCAATAAAAAGGTTAAAAGCGTTATTAGTTTCTAAGTTAATGTCGTTAAAATCCTATTATTAAATATTGCTGTTAATTACTTGCACGTAAAAACGCAAACTTTTGCACAGTGCATTCCAAAATCTGCATTCCAAAATCTGTTCGGAATTTGGGAAACGTTTTAATTATGCAGAAAAGTACTGGTTTTAAGATATCTTGCGAAGTATTGCTAGTTTTTGACTTTTTTTTCAGATAAATAATCACCATCAAATTCTACATCGAACAGTACGCAATTTAAATTGTCTTTTTTTTTTTTTAAGTCGGTTTTATATGGCTGGTTTTTCAGGGTTTTAAAAAGTGTTTTGCTTGCAATTAAAAAATTTAATGGTATCAATATATGTTTTAAAAATATTTTTTCTTATTCTCATTACCCTAGTCTTCCAGTTTATTAATCAGTTTCCATTTAAAAATCCCACAAAAATGAAAGATGTAACAATAAGTGAACCAAAGCTGTTCGGAATTAGGGACTGTTCGGAATTAGGGAAAT
Organism: Hydra viridissima; assembly: GCF_058129835.1. Taxonomy (NCBI): domain Eukaryota; kingdom Metazoa; phylum Cnidaria; class Hydrozoa; order Anthoathecata; family Hydridae; genus Hydra; species Hydra viridissima. The sequence continues at coordinate 20,776,603 of NW_028324301.1, read as the reverse complement.
CTACGGTATTTTCTTCCTTTTTAGTATTTTCAGCAAAATTTAAAAAGAATTGGAAACCCTTTCCTTGTTTCCTCAATATTAGTTTATGTAAATAAAGTTCTGTAAAAAAAAAAAGATAAATAAATAAGTATAAAAAAAAATAAAGTTTCTGTTTTTTTCAAAACTTTAATGTAAAGTAGATTTTGTTGGTCTGCTATTTGTATTTCTTTGTTGGTCTTCTATTTTTATTTTTTTTTTTGGTCTGCTTTTAAAAGTGTTTTGATTTTTGTTCTGATTGTTTAGCTTTTTACGTTTACACAAAAATTTAGAACTAATAATTTTAGTTGAAAAAGTGTGCAACACCAGATAATACGTACGATTAGCTAGTGCTGGAAACCATATGCTAAAGTTGGTTTCAAACTATAGACGATGTTGAAAATGTAGTACAAAAGCACAAGAAAAGAGAACCCGTTACATGTGTGCAGAGTGTGATGTACACAAAAACCGAAAGCAATTTCAAAGATAAATGAATGGCCCACGAAAGGGTTAAGTTATGTTACCACTGAAGACTGGAAAAAATTTGTAACGTCATCCACAACTCACAATCCGTATATCGTTCATTCCATTAAGTTTGAAAAACATGGGGTCCCATTTCAATAAGCCTCAACTAAAAAGAATACCAATACCCACATCCACACAACTTTATATGGAAGTTTTTCTTTCATCAACGTCTGTGTGGATGCTGGCTTAGGCTGACCTGTTTGGAATAAAGTTTAGATAAAAATAGCTTTATTGAAAATATATTTAAACCATTAAGTTTCTTAAGTCGAAAGCCTCCGTATACTTCTAGAAAACAGATATCTCCTCTAAACCGATTATATTTTTTGTCCGTATTAACACTTTTGAATATACAAAGTGCGTTCGGTATTTTAGGATAAACTGAGATTAAAACTAAATTGATTTTATTTTTTTACAAGGTTTGTTAAAGTTACAATTTTGTACAGTTTTTGGTGATTTCTTGACTATAAATTTATTCAAAAATATCCATTAGGGGCATAACTTCCTCAATCCAGGGTCGGAAATCAATGCACGCAGGAATCTAATGCTTTATATTCGTGTTGACCATAGTGGTTGATGTTTAATAGTCTCACGTTTCACCCCATTTTCGTCAACGATCGCTTACATTTTTAAAATAAGCTGTGTTAACAGCGGTCCGAATATTTTTCGTGCTTTTTTCGTTTTGTAATAGATTATGTCTCGCCGTCTGAAAGTTCCAATTCACGGCAAACCTTATGTACTTAGGTCGTTAGGAAAGTTCGTAGAACTTCATCTATAAAGATACAATGAGACAGGAAATAACTAAATATTTATATATCATTTTAAACTGCGTTTAATTATGAACATTTTAAGTACTTGTTGAAGTATTTTGAATGTTTATTAAAAAAGTTATTTAAATTTTACTATATACGTTTTCAAGAAAAAATTTAAAAATGGATAAATTTGAATATCGAGCATATATTAAAACCCGTGCTCTACTTGGAGTTTCAGCACAAGCCATAACCGATGAGTTGGTTTTAGTTCATGGTGACCAAGCTCCAAAATATAGTACAGTTGCCAAGTGGGCTACTTTATTTAAAGATGGTAGAGAGAGTCTCGAAGATGATCCTCGCTCAGGGCACCCTCAAACCACGTATACAGCTGAGAATATTGAACGTGTGCGAGCCATTATTGAAGAAAATCCTCATGCAACACATGGTATAATTGAAGCCCTGACATCGATTAATCGCTTTACAATCAACGAAATCATTCACAACGCACTTAAAAAAAGAAAATTAACATCACGTTGGATACCCCACGAGTTAACCGATCAAAATCGCAAGAATAGAGTTGAGGCATGTAAGGAAAATTTAGCTCTTTTCAGATACGGTCCATGGAGACTATGTGATATTATTACAGGGGATGAGTCGTGGTTTTATTTGAGACAAGTTGGACACAAGTCGGCTAACGCTAGTTGGGTCGGTGAAGGTGAAAGTCCAAGAACTATAGTAAGATGCGACAGGTTTCAGCCGAAAAACATGTTCTACATCTTCTTCAAAACAACAGGTGTTGTTCATTTGGGTTATGTTGAAAAGGGAGACACCATTACTAGCGAATATTATATAAAAAATTGTTTGAAACCTCTTATATGCGAAATAAATAAGCAAAGACCTAAAACAGGCACTCAAAATTTCAAATTTCTCCATGATAACGCTCGACCCCATGTGACTGAAACCGTCACAAATTGTCTAAACCAAGCTGGAATCACAATACTTCGTCACCCACCATACTCACCAGACTTAGCTCCATCCGATTATTGGCTATTCGACTTGATAAAAAAAAAATCTTGATGACGATACTGACGTCGAAAGTCAAAAAACTCGCATAACGAAGCTACTTCAAAGTATACCCAAAGAAGAGTATAAAAAAACGTTTGACAAATGGCTTGAAAGGATGCAACTTTGTATAGATAACGATGGACATTATTTTGAACATTTGATAAAACAAAATTAAAAAAAACTCTTCTTTTTTTTTTTTTAGAGGGGAGTTCTACGAACTTTTCTAACGACCTAAGTACAAATCGGGCGAAATTGAGAAAATTGAATATTGCTAAATATGTGTGTTTCGTACATAAAGCAACAATAGCAGCAAGTTTCTTCACTTCTTGTGTCAGATTATAGTCGCCCATCAATGTTCTGACAAGAAAAACGAATGAAAATAATTACCTTAAGAAATTATTGCCACATATAGATGTCTTAGAATACCATACGCACCCTGTATTATGAAATATCCGCCCTTTTTTCTTTTAAGTATTTTGAAAAAAATTCCGGGTTCTAATTTAAAAGAACTGCTTTTACTCGTTAGGTTCTGACTGTGTTATACTTTAAATATATATGTGTATTTACCTTATTAGATAGATATATATCACAAACCAGTCATAAAGGGTAGATAGATGTCATAACCAGAGTTGTAACCAAGTCGTTGTTATAGAAGCCACAAGTTAGTGTCTTGTTTTAACACTTAAGCCTAAGTCTCAAGTCAAGCTAGGGTTGGTCAATTTAATTCTCAAGTCAAGTGCAATAAAAAAAAATCAAGCCTTTAACTTCTGATTAGAGTAATGAGAAGCAGATATGTTTTTAAATTAAAATTTAATTCTGTTTTTCAAGCTAGGGTTAAGCTAATATTTAAAGCAAATTCTTTTTTTGGTTTAATAATTCCCAATTGCAAAGTCTGTTAGATGTCTGACGAAACAGTATTACACTTCTTTAGCTGAAAACACTATCTGTTTGGTTTATACTCAAAGGTGCTCATGTTAGTTTATTTTTTTGTAAATAAATTAACTGATATTTATGTGGTACACACACACACACACACACACACACACACACACACACACACACACACACACACACACACACACACACACACACACACACACACACACACACACACACACACAACACACACACACACACATATACTGATTTAATGATTTACTTATTGGGGGTATATGTAAAATTTAATATAGTGACATGTGCTTTATGTGTATGGCTGTGTGTATCTGTTTTGGTAGGAATAAAATATTTAAGGGTTACAATATAGATTTTTTAAAAATAAAATGAAAATTTATAAACACTAGAGTATCCATCCAAAGCTGCACTAAATTTAACTTTTCTTTAGATTAAATTTTACAATACCTAAAAAGAATGTAACATATAATAAATAATTTTTTGAATACCTAAGAAGAATTTAAAGTATAATAAATAATCTTCAAAGCTTTACATATAGTTCATATCATTAATTTCTTGTTTGTTTTTGTAATGTTTATTCTCCAAATACACAATAGTAAGAAAAGATGACTTTGAAGAAAGCTGGATTGAAACAGTTGAATGTTCAAGATAAAAGAGTTTTAATGAGGTTAGTACATAGATGTAATCATTTTATTTTACACTAATTTCCTTAAAGTTTTTTAAGTGTGTTTACCTACTTATTATTCTAGAGTTGATTTTAACGTGCCTATTAAAAATGGTGTCATAACTAGCAATTTAAGGTAAGAATAGTATTTTTTATGCTTTTGTTAGAGTCTGTAATAAAAATTTACAAATTGTTACAATATTATAGCTTTGTAAAATCAAAAAAACATCAGAAAAATTCTAAAGTCAAAAAGTAAGGAAAAAATGCCACATAAATAAAAAACATACTGAACACTATACCATTAGAATAATGTGGTTTTGTATGGTACAATCAGGCAATTGATACATGAGACAATTTCATCTTCATATTCCTAATCACTATCTTAATCACATTTCTCACCTTCCAACATAATATCATTATCTCTTTCATCATCAAGCTCAAAAAGTTACAAAAAAAGTTACAAACTCTATAATTTAGTTCATATTTTTGTAAACTTCTAGAAGCCAAGTCAATCACTTTTAATCAATAGTTGCTATAAATAAATAGTTTTTTACCCTGAATTGGAAGTTTATCCTAGTTTCAGAAAACATTTAGTTTGTGGAATTTATGACATAGTGGAAAAATTTAGTAAGTTTTCTTTGATAGTGTGGAGCTTTTGCTGTTTTCTATCGACAGTCCCACTGCCAAAAGTTAAAGAAAGGGTTAAAATTTATTAACAATAAAACTTTTTTTTTTCTCACACCCACTATTAACAATACATTTTTTAGCTATATATATATTTTTAGCTATATTTTCAATAAATATTGATTTATTTATGCTCTGTAAAATGCTGTATAAAAATGTCAATGCTGATAAGTTTACTCATAGTTAAGTATTTGTATGAAGTTTCAAATATACAAGGAAATGAGTTGAAAAGTAGTAAGCAAACCAAATAAACCACAGATATTAGGTATTATAATTGGTTCTAGTTTTTGTAATTCTGAAATAAAGAAATTATAGATTTATTAGTTGCATCAAAAATGCTTTAAAAACTTGGCAAATTGCATCCAACTCAATCCTCTGTCCTGGAAAGCCTAAGAATCATGCTAAGCACAAGAACAGTCTTTTTCTTTTTCCTTTTTGTTATAAGTAAGAATTTATTCAAGTGTAAGCAATTGTAAACTTACAAGAAGCCTTAACAAAAAAATATGAAAACTTATTTTTCAAACATGGTAAAAAGCTTTACTTTCAAAATACATTGGTGGATATGTAGCTATTAGATAACGATTGTTGATTCCCAGAGAATTGCCAAAAAGATCAAGGTAATCTTAGTAGAGAGTTTTTTAGTTCATAAGAAAATGAAAGCAAGTAATTTTTAATGACGAAAACTATTTCAAAATATAAAACAGGAATAAATTCCATACATACCCTTAACAAGTACTAGATACTATTCGGAAAAAAGTTTCAAAAATCATGGAAATTTGCAAAAATTTAGTAAAATTGATGATAAAAAAATTCATATTTAAAAAAACTTATACTTTCATACTAAATTTTGCAATCATTTTTCAGGAAAAAAAAAAATCTCTATAATCATATATATATTTATATATTTTACATATATATTATTCATATTAAATTTTATGCATATAGATATATATAATTAGTGTAAAATATTTTGCTATTTAACATAATGGAATGATTGTTTTTCCTGAAGATCATTTTGATCTTCGATTTTAACGAAATAAAGTCCAACTTAAAAAAATTTAAATACATTTCACAGTTAGTATTTATAAAGCTATAACATGTTATTTCAGAAATTATATAGCTGATATGTTAATTTAAGAATAGTTTTAAAGACATGATATATCAAGTTAGAAATGTATTTGTATGCTTGAACCATACCAAAAAAAAGGTAAAATGTCTATGAAATGACTAAACAAAATAAAGTTTTAACAAAATAAAGTAAACAAAATAAAGGTTCATTTCAACATCTTTAGATTCTTCAAGTAAATGCTTAAAAATTTTTAATTAAAATTTCAACATTCCTTGTGTTGTAATGTTTTTCATTCCCTTTAAAGTTTCTTTAACTTAAAATATTCATTACATTTAATTTATTGTATTGAAATATTCTCAAATATATTTTTAAAAAAATATTCTTATGTATATTTTTAAATATCCTCATGTTTAAGTTCCTTGTGCTTAGAATTGTTGCAGCGTTACCAAGCATCAATTATTGCATTGAGCAAGGTGCAAAATCTGTTGTATTAATGAGTCACCTTGGGCGACCTGAAGGTCAAGTTGATCCAAAACTTTCTCTGGCACCAATTGCAGAAGAGTTAAGAAAGTTACTTTCAAGGTAGAATATGAAAATGATTAAGTTTTATCATTTTGATTTGTATTATATAAAAGGTATTGAGAATAATTAATGAGATTATTTCCATAATAGTTTTAGTTGAAGTTAAAATTAAATTTGAAGTTTAAAACTCAACTTTTTTTAAAAAAGGGATGTTTTGTTTCTGCCTGATTGTGTAGGAGAAGAGGTGGAAAAAGCATGTCTTTCAGCAGATGGAGGTACATTTAAAAAGTTTTATATAGCTTCTAAATTATTTTTAAATTACTTAAGTAAAATTATTCCTAAGCATTTCGGAAATTATTTGTATACAAGTTGTTAACAAACTTTTAAACTTATATTTTAATTTTTTTTTTGTTTTGCAAAAGTAACCTTAACATAATACTTAGAGACCGCCGATTCGATACTGTTTATCGGTTTGCGGATTGTGCACCGAATTATCTATGCTAAACGGTTCAAATTACTTACGGATTGATTTGATCCGAAAATAATTTATCGGAAAATAATTCGTTAAAATTTTTTCGGATTATTTTTTCGGATTGCAATCCGATTCGATACTTTCGGGTCGGATTGTAATTCGAAAAATTTTTTTCGAATTGGAACCCGAACCGATATTATTTTTACGGATTTATACGGATTCAGAATAAAAAAAGCTTTCGATTTAAGATTCATTTTTATTTATTTATAATATTCAAATTTACAATGAAACGAAATGATTTCCTTGTTAAGAAATAAAAAAAAGTCAAAATCACACTGAAAGTTAATCATTTTCCAAATTCATTTCCTGGCCACACAATGTCTTGAATTTTACTGAGTTGCTTAGTGTTTTCTTTCATATATACCAACATCTCAACCTTTGAGATTGAAAGATTGGTTCTTCTAGAGCTGTATATATTCCCTGCTGTTGAGAAAACTCTTTCAGATGTTGATGATGCAGCAGGTATACAGAGGTTTTTTCTGGCCAGCCTTGACATTATTGGGTAAATATACTGGTTTTGTTTCCAGAATTCCAGTACATTTGTATTTGCTGGAACCGGTTTTGAATTCAAATACCCCTCAATTTCAGCAGAAATGGCTTTCTTGGTACTTGTTTCACCTCCAGGATTAATGTAACCTGCATCAAACACTTTCTTCCTCAGTTGTTCAGTGAAATCAAAGCCGTCATCATCTTCATCATCCAACATTGAAGGGGAAGGAGTGCTTTGGCTAGCCAAAATTTCTTTTTTTGACAGTTCTTCCATAGCTTTTTTTACTGCAGTTTTGACTACTTCAAATTTTTCCCCCTCATCCACAAAGCACATGCCGTTGCTGTTAGGATCTAAAAAATGAGCTATAGAAAATTCAATATTCATCAACTCCCCTTCGAATCTTTTGTTTAGATCTTCATTGAAGTAGTGAGCAAGCTCTGATGACACCTCGGTTTTTGGCTTGATTATCTCCCTTGCTAATCTTCCTCTGATGTTGTATAGGCAATTAATAACGGAACAGATGCTAACATTCTTTTCACTGCTGCATTTCTCAGAGAATTCTGAGAAGCCTCTCAGAAGCCGGATGACAGATTGAATAGATTCCACTTCATCATCTGTTGGTAAAAGATCTGTGAACTTACAACCTCCAGAAACAGTAGGGTTCGGATTCTTTAAAGAATGCATCGCCGGAAGAAGATCCACCACAGACTCCATTTGATGGAGGTCAGAGTTCCATCTTGTGGGGCATCTCTGTACTAACTTCGTTCTGGAGTTTTTTAAGGCTTTGGCAGCATTAACTAAAGTCATAGCTTTTTGAGAGGACTGGTTGAAGTGACCTACTAATTTTGTTATTTTGTGGTTGAGAATTGACCATTTTGGACATCTTTTATCATCGACAGCACCACTGACAACTAGATTTAGACGGTGGTCGACACACCAAATTGCACTTTGAACCCCAATTGATTTCCTAACACCTGCTTGGACATTAGCTGCACCGTCGACTGTTATCCAGGTTTTGACTCCAAAATCAAGTTCCAGTTTGTTGATAGATTCATTGAGCTTCTTGGCAATATTGTCGGCAGTATGTTGTTCGGGGAAGTAGGACATTTCTACCGAGAAGCGCTTTAATTGGAACTTTGAATCTATATAGTGGAGTGTAAGGCTCATGAAAGACAAATTGGTGTGATCAGTGGTCCACACGCCGGATGTAAAGGCCACTCCATCAAGATTTGACTTGTCTGAATTGAAAATGTTTTTTACTTGTTCCTTGATGAATTTAAAAAGGAGAGGAATGTATTTTGTAGATATATTCTTTGCTGTAATGGCTCTGAATTGACCGTTGGTTGCAGTTCTCATCATCCGGGTGAATGCGTCAGTTTCTACAATAGAAAATGGTTGAGTGTCCTCAATCACCCATTTAGTAATGTCAACAACAGTTCTTATTTGATTGATGTCAGTAACTTCCCATTCAGGTTTGGTAGCCTGTTTTCTGCCTTGCAGTGTCTGTGTGTTGAAAGTGCCACAAGTTCCACTTGGTCCAGGCTGTGGCGATACTGGTGTATCTTTTTGTGTTTGTGGACATCTCCTCTTTTTTCCTCTTTCTTGTGTTTGTTCAAAATCTGAGTCTTCAGAGGCAAGCTCATCAAAAATGTCTGGTATTGTTGATTTTTGCTTGTCTTTCCTTTCTAATTGTTTATATAAATTCAAGTGGACTCTTTTCAAATGGTTCCTTAAAGGACTTGTGGTGCTTTTATTGATTAAGTATATTTTGCCACAGGCCTTGCATTTTGCCTTGTTTTCCTCCACATTGTTGAAGAATTCCCAAATATTAGACAGCTTAGGCATCTGAAAAGAAAAAAAAAGTGAAAAAAAAAAAAAAAAGAAACGAATCGGATTGAGTTTGCCATATCGGATCGGACGAATATTTCGGATTATTTATTGAATTTAAAACCCACAAAAACGGATCAGATTGTTTATAAGGATTACTTTTCGGATTAAAAATTCGAAAACACGGATCAAATCACATTTTCGATTTACTGACTTTTTATTGAAATATTTGCCTCAATATTTCCTTAATATTTGCCTTAATAAAACGTGATAGTTTTTTATGCATACAAACAGTTTCCGAAAAAGAACTAATTATTTATTAAGTTATTTGAAAATTTTCCTTAATATTCGTCTTAACAATAAATGATATTTTAGAGGCATGCATAAAGTTTTCAATAAAAGAACTAATTATTTGCCTTAATTATTGAAATGAGCGTAACAATTTTTCAAACTAGTTTTTATCTCTATTTCTATTTTTATTTCTGTTAATATTTAAGTAGAAGAAATATTACAATATAAATTTTATCGGACCAATCCACTAATTGAAGCAATCCGCAAAGCGAAATAATTCGCAAAGGAATTCGATCCACAAAAAAAAAAAAAAAAAAACCGCAAAAATTCAGTTTGAAATATTCTTAACTTTTAAATCAAATTAATATAATAATGGCTTACCGTAATAAATGTAGGTGAAGAATAGTAGACTTGATCTGTTGAACGAATTGTTGTAGGTTAAGATTTCCAAATACAACTGATTGAAAATAAAAAAGAAATCCACTATTTATAGGACGCGCACATAATAAAAACGTAATTTTTTTGGACCACACCATTTAATGGTGACGCGAACGGAACGCGATTCGTATAATTCGCTAAACGAATTAAAGTTAAATTGATTTGTAAAAATTTTTCGGATTAATAATCCGAACAGCAAAGAGAATCCGCAAAAAAAAAAATCCGCTAGTGGTTCGTAAAAATTTTTCGAATTGATAATCCGAACAGCGAAGTGAATCAGCAAAAAAAAAATTCGCTAGTGGTTCGTAAATTAGTTTTCGGATTATTAATCCGAAAAATTTTTACGAACTGACTATTTTAATCCGCAAAATAAGTCGGATTGGCTTTTTGCGGATTTTACGAACCGAATCGGCGGTGCCTAATAATACTCATAGTTAGTTACAGTTTTTTATGTACCCAGTCTCACTATTTGTACCCAATCTCACTATTTGAATAGATGTGAATAAAAAAATGGTTCTCTATTATCTGTTAAACTTGGTACTTTTAAAATTACATATTTGTTTGAAACTGTTCGGAGGTTTCTGGAGTTTAAACTTATCTAAAAGCTGTACACCTGAAACATGCTTTAGGTGGTCAATAATCCCTAATATGATGAGATGTTTAAAACCAGAACTGAATATAAGAAAACCTAGAACAGTAAAAAACTTTTAAATTTTTTTAAAGGGCATTGATAAGATTTTCAATAGTGAAATTTCTGGATTAAAACTTTGACATAAAAAAATTTTTTTGTCTTATTTCCATAGGTAAAGTTGTTCTACTGGAAAATCTTCGTTTTCATGTGGAGGAGGAAGGCAGAGGGGTTGATAAAGATGGGAAAAAAGTAATGTTTTTTGTTTGTTTGGCTGCTGTTTTTTTTTTTTTTGTTTTTTTGTTGTTTTTTTTTTAAAAAAAAGGGTTTTTATAATAACATTCTTTAAAACTAAATCTTTAATGATAAATTGCTAGAGTTTCATTAGAGATTCCACATTATTTTGAACATCATCATTTTGGAATTATTCTGTTTTTAAAATTTCACAGCTTAAAGCTGACCCTGAAGCTGTTAACAATTTTCGTCAGTCGCTCTCAAAACTTGGAGATGTTTATGTTAGTGATGCATTTGGGACTGTACATCGACCAGACAGGTAGAAAAAACTTTTTTTTAAAAAATAAATCTATTTGTTTTCTTCTCACACTTTTTACTAAAACATTAAATTTAGTTTAAAATTCATGTTAACTCAAAAACATTTCATGTTTGTATTGTAACCAAGAATTCAATTCATTTAGTTCAATGGCTGGTTTGAATTTTGAAAAAAAAGTTGCAGGATTTCTAATGGAGAAAGAATTGGTTTATTTTTCAAAAGTGCTTGAAGAGCCTGAGCGACCTTTTCTTGCAATACTTGGCGGGTATATTTTATTTGGAATTTTGTTTACTTCTCTGCATGAGAAAAAAAATAACAAAAATGAAAAATGTTTTGCATACAGAAATTAGAAATAACAATAATAATATGTTCACAATATTTATGGTTGTAATTATATGGTTCACAATATTTATGCTCATAATTTTAGCTATAAGATATGAAAATGTTTTAGTGCCAAAGTTGCTGATAAAATCAAGTTGATTTACAATTTATTGGATCAGGTTGACACCTTGATCATTGGTGGTGGGATGGCTTTCACTTTTCTTAAAGTACTACATAATATGGAGGTAATACTTAAAGTAAATTTTTACATTAAAAAGTTAAATTATTTATCCTTATATTAGTTGAATAAAGGATTTCTAATTAGGCTGTAGATTTTGTTTTATAACTTGATGATTAGATTGGCTCATCACTGTTTGATGAAGAAGGTGCCAAAATCATCAATGAGTTAATGGAAGCAGCAAAAAAGAAAGGGGTGTCCATCCATCTACCTGTTGATTTTGTTTGCGGATCAAAGTTCTCTAATGATGCAGAGACTTCCACAGCTACAATTGAAGAAGGCATTCCTGCTGGCTATTTGGTACACTTTTTTTTTTTTTAAAGAGTTTTTTAATGATGTTCAAGACAAAAAAAATTCAATGAGCTTCAAATTTTTGTATTGCAAATAATTAAAAAAAAAAAAAAAAAAAAAATTCATAAAAAGAAATGCTTTACTGAAATCAAAAGTAAATTCTTGCTACAAAACAAAAAATCTTTTTGTCATGTTTTTTTTTTTTTTCTTTCATTTTTTACTAAAAAAAAATGAATTTAAGATTTGTTTTGGTCTTGATTTTTAGGGTTTAGATATTGGTTCAAAATCTATTGAAATCTTCAGTGATGTAATTGAAAAAGCAAAGTTGGTATTCTGGAATGGGTAAATCTCAGCTTGTCATTTGTTAACCTTTAAGTTTAAATTGTTACCGGGAACTTTATTGTTTTTTCGAGTGAAGTGTTTCTAAATGTTTTTATCTTTACTTTCATGATGTCATTGTTTCAGGCCTGTTGGTGTTTTTGAAATGTCTAAGTTTGCAGAAGGAACGAAGAAGATAATGGATAAAGTGTGTGAAGCCACTGCTAGAGGTGTGACCACTGTCGTAGGTAAGAAAACGTTTTTCAAATCATTTTTGTTTTTTTGTTTTTTCTTATTAGGTTTTTTAACGATAACTTTTCATTTCTATTTCCAGGTGGTGGTGACACAGCTACAGCTGCAGACAAATTTGGCAGATCTTTAGAGTTCAGTCATGTTAGCACTGGTGGTGGAGCAAGCATTGAGCTGTTAGAAGGTATAACGTTGCAAAGACTTGTTTTGATTTAAATTAAGATAAATTTTTTAATAATTTAAAAAAAAAATTAATACTAGTGTTAGAGTCTATGTCTAGTGTTTAAGTAAGGTGGCAGTGCGTATTTAAATTCATTATTTTTTTATTTAGGAAAGGATTTGCCCGGAGTAGCTTTTCTATCGGAAACTGTTTAAAATTTCTTCACGTTCTCACGTTTTTTTTTGTTATAAAATCAAATTTCTGGAAAATCTAATATTTTGTGCAATAAATGATCTTGTAATTTATACGGTTCTTTTTTAATTTTGTACCTCACCCTTTTCGTAAATTTAATGCTAAACAACGACAAAATAATTTAACAATTTTGGCATCGATTTTGATTTTTTTTTTTTTTTTTATAAAATCCTAGAAAGTTCGCGTAAAAACACATGCTTTTGCTTCGTAACATAAATCCCAATTGATAAGTAATTCAAGTTTAACGTTTTATTAAAAAAACTTAAAAAAGTTCAAAAAAACTAGTAGTAGCTTCAAAGTTCTTTTTTTTTTCTTTCGACGTATCTTTCAGTTTTTTGAATAATTTATCTTTTTAAGTCCATCAGATAATAAATAAAAATGGTATCAACTCATGAAGTTAGAAGGGCTGAATTGTTGAAAATGGATTGGAAATTAAGCACGGCCATATCATCAAATCACTGTAAGAATCTCGACGCACCCTTTGTCACGTTATTTCTCACACTGAAAGACGCAGACGAGAAGCATGTTCGTCGTTGCATCGAAATGAACATTCAACAATTTCAGGTATTTTTTAAATCATTTATCAGCAGTTTCAGGTATTTTTTTTTATCATTTTAACGTTCAGTTTTTTTTCTTTTAATCTTTCATATTTTATTTTAATTTTTTTTTTTTTAATTTGTTTTTAAATTTCTTTTTCAGGAATTTTCTAAACAGTTACACGATGCGCGTGACATATTTGGAGCCACCAATTAATGCTCAGTAATTTTTGTTACCATTAAATACTGTAAATATCTCTAAAATCTCTATAATATCTCTAAATATCTCTAAAAAGACCTTTTTTTCTTGGAACAGTCTCAGAAAATTTGTAAATGGTGTAAAAAATAAATGATAATTTTATAACATAACCCATAAGTATTGTTTTTAAAAGATATATTTTTATTTTAACTTTAATTGTCTCAAATATTAGGAAAATTTTTTTTTTTTTGCTAGATTTGAAAACACTTGAGTATTTGTGCATCCAATAAATCCTATGTAACAGTTTTTCTAACCTAAACTAAACTATTTGGTAATGTTCTAAGGCCTTACTATAATCTTTCAAAGTATAAATAATGCTGTTTTATTGGTACGGACTCGAGAGGTCATTCAATGACAGCAAACACCCTGTCTTTATTTGCCCTTCCATGGGTGCAAAATGAGAAGTAGCATTTGCACTCCTTCACTTTTTAGATGTTAAAATATCTGTTTTAGCTGTTTAGCTCATCGTAGTAAAAGATCTTAAAAAATCCTCTAAATCTCCCAAAGCTGTTATTTGTTAAATGGTTGAAGTACTTTAATTTTATTCATATACCGGAACATGATGCGTTGAAAATCGCCTATCCATACAACACTGCATCCATTTCTTTTATGCATCTAAATAAAAGCTACTCAGTCTCACTATATTTTTTAAATACAACCACGTGAACTCTGCATACTATCAGTCTAAGTTCCTAATTTCTTTTAGCGTCTTTTATGGTAAGGCATCATTAGGTAAATTAAATTCTGCAGGCGCTTTTCTTAAAAATATTTTTTTTTAGATTATGTGCAGTTAATTGCTATCAACCTGCTTTGCTAAGAGCAATTGAAATGCGTAGTTTTGTGCTTTCGAATCATACTTAACTTTCTGTAAAATAAGCTTAAAATGTAACTAATGGTATGATACATGTTGTATATGGCTTATATGTATATAGACATGCATGTAGATTTAACATCTATTTTAAAGATACTAAATTTTAAACTTACATTTTACACATAAAAGCTTTGTTATTCAGTATATATACACAAGGTTTTTTATTTTTGTTCTTAAATAAGGCAGTAAACTAGGGCTTAAAAATATACCATAAGTACATTGTTGTCTACAGGTCTAAATACAAAAGAATTGACAAATTAAAAACAAAATAAAAGTTTGCGCAATTTTTCCTACATAATTGTATTTAGTTCAACACCTCCAACACCCATAACCTTTTCAACTGCTGTGCTTCCATCATGAAATGGTATATAGCAGAGTTAATAGCACATTGAAGGACGTTTCTGCCCATTAAAAAAAAATTCTTTTGAACATTTTATTTTTCATTTAACTTTCTACAACAAAGCAGTAAAAAAAAGAGTAGACCAACTTGAAGTATAACTCGTCAGGCTTTCTGTAAAGTTGAAACTTCCTAATAATATTTCAA
Organism: Hydra viridissima; assembly: GCF_058129835.1. Taxonomy (NCBI): domain Eukaryota; kingdom Metazoa; phylum Cnidaria; class Hydrozoa; order Anthoathecata; family Hydridae; genus Hydra; species Hydra viridissima. The sequence goes on along the minus strand of NW_028324301.1, from coordinate 20,761,603 downwards.
GTTATAGCTTTTAAGATAAACCAGAAGCATAATATCTGTATTATCAATAAATTTATTGTGATTTAAAAGCTTAAGTAAGTAATTTAATGATGAGAAACGCTTTGCTTTGGCATTGGTAAGAATTCCAACTTTGACCAAAAAACACATACTTTTCTTCCTTTATTTTTATTAATTTCATTAAACATCAAGCTCACGTTCTATTAAAAATTTTACATTAAAAAAAGCCAATTTTTAAAAATCTTTATCCAACTATATATCGCGAGGTTAAAATTATTATATTTAATGATTATATTTTATCATTTAATTCTTTAAATTTAAATTTTTCAATCAATTTAACTATTATATTATCTCCAATTTTAAACGTTGGCAGAAAGTTTTTTGATATTTTTTTTAAAGTAAAAATTGCTTAAAGTTTTAGATTCAATAAAAGAATAATTTATGCTTTGAATAATTTATGTTTCAAAAAATTATTTTGAAAAAAATTTAAAAGTAAAGTGTATTTTAAAAGTAATCATTACTTACTAAAACTAATAGCTCATTTTCTCCCAATGTTAATAATAGAAGATAGAACAAAATAATTTTAACCTCGCGATAAAAGTGGTTAAATTAGCAAAACTCTAGAAAATAAAAATCTGTAGAATAATCTTTAAAATCTCTTGCTGTGTGATTTTATTGGTATATAATCACTCCTTGATTAATGATGTTTTCATTAATCACTCTAAATTGCTTACTGAGAGTGATCTCCTTTCTCTCAAAAAAAAATAATTTGATAGATGCGCACTTTATGGTAAATATGCTTTTTATTCATTGGTAGAGATTACAGCGGTTGTGATCTTCAGTAATGGAATTTAGTCAAACTCGAAGGTAAATAAGTTGAAAAGGAAATTTCACATATATGATAATAACAAATGTGAAATGGTTAAACGCACAAGAAAAGTTTCTTTTCTCATTAAGTATGTATCCATGACATAACATGAAGTATATTTATAGTCAACATCATGGTTCGGATTACCGTAGATTTACTATTAAAGCATGCCAGTCATACAAAGAAACGATCCAATGAATCAGACCAACAATATTTTAAAAGGTTGACTCACATTTATTTTCAAGAGAAAAACATTGACGAAATTGTGAGTTAAACGCGTATTTATGTTAAAAATATTCAAACAAGGTGTCTTATTTTCAAGTTATATATATAGTCATTTATCAAAATTGAATTTTAATTTTCAGTTTGTATAATTTTATACTGAAGTTAAAAAAAATTATATTTAAAAGCTGATATGGAATTGTTAACTTAAATTTGGAATTAATTTTTTTTTTGGCATAATATATTTTTTAGGAAAGTTCTTAGTAGCAATAAAATGCTACATATAATATGTAGTATTTTATTGGCACTAATAAAATACTACATATTATAGTACCAATAAAATACTACATATTATATATGTAGTATTTTATTGGTACCTGCACTGCAAGTTTAATAACAATTAACTCATTTTAAGTTTCAATCAAATTGTATAAAGCATGTAAATTGGCAAACACATTTCAGCAATCAGTTCAACTTTCTTAAAATAAATATTCAAAAGGAACTCTGGATTGCCCTATTCTATAAGTGCTTTGTCAAATGTAAATTCTTTTTTTATTTGTTGCTTTATTCTGAATTATTATTAAGTACTAAAATATTTTCCTTCTTGAAATTTAGGATGGTTTATCACAATGCAAGAGTCTTTCAGTGCTTTATCTTTACAGCAACAATATATCAAAAATAAGAAATCTTGAATTTGCTGATTGTCTCACACATTTATACCTACAACAAAACCAAATAAGTCAATTAAGTGGTCTAGGACATCTAATATCACTGCAAAAATTGTAGGTGAAAATAACTTTTCTATCATTAGTTCTTAACTATCCATTTTGCTCATACCAAAACATTTGTTTAGATATTTAAGTCACAATCAAATAAATGTTGTGGAAGGTCTGGAGAATTGCAAAAGTTTGAACGAGTTGCATATTGATTTTCAAAAGTTACCTCCTGGAGAAAAGCTACTCTTTGATCCAAGAACACTGGAAGCTGTTGGGGTGAGTCTTAAAGTCTTGGTTTGATTTATTTCTGCAAATATTATAAAAATGTCTGCATTTTAAATATTTTATTTAGGGTTGTCTTTCAGTTTTGAATGCATCTGGGAACCGAATCGATGAAGTAAGTGATTTAAAAGTGTTGCACAAACTTAATCAACTTATTATTGAGAATAATGAGCTAAGCGAACTGTCAGACCTTTTGGATGCATTGTTGCATTGGCCCTCATTGTTTAAGCTCAATCTTGCTGGAAATCCTGTATGTCAAATTAAAAAATACAAAGAGGACATTATAGTTGTTTCAAAATCTCTAGGTAAAAATATTACTTTTAAATTTTTTTTTAAAGTCACTTGAAAATTACCACAAAAGTTTTTTCTTTGACTGAATTTTTTTAAATTTTTTTTTCTTCTAAAGAAACCTCTAAGTCCAAAATAATCATAAATAGTCACTTCATTAAAAAATGCCAGGATCATTTGTCACTTGACACCATTTTGTCACTGGCTTATGAAAAGAATCAGGTAATTTACTAAAAATGATTTAAAAATTTTTTTTAAAACAACTTTTTAAAAATTTCAAGTTGCTCCTAAAATGTGTTATTGAGAGTAACATCTGTTATTGTACCTCATCATCATCATCATCATCATCATCATCATCATCATCATCATCATCGTCATCATCATCATCATCATTATCATCATCATCATCATCATCATCATCAACAACAACCATCATTAAATATTTACAAAGTTTGATTTTGAATATGATAAATTAAGCTAGAAATGTCTCCAAATTTTTAGTTTTTTTGTTTTATTATAGTTATGATAGACAACAAAGAGGTGAATGACTCATCAAGATTATTTTTAAGCAAGTTGCGTTCCACAAAAGAAGCCAAAAAGCATAAGCTTCAATATAATACAGATGCAACCGTCAATTTCTTTCATCAAACAGATTTACATTCTAAAAGTTTTGAGGCTACTCCTACTGACCATTTACTCAAACAAGAGCACAAATATGTAATGAGTGCCCAATAAAGTGAGTTAAATGGTTTCTATGGTCTCAAGAAAATTTTATCTGAAACTAAACCCCTACTTTTTTTTTATCTTAACAAAAAAATGTTGGGAAATTTTTTATTTGTTTTTGTATTTTTCCAAAATTTTATTTAATTTTGCTTCATTTGTTTTTTTTTTAAAAAAATACACTCAAAGGTTCCTTAAAACATAATGTGTTTGATATATATAAATATAATACTTTAAGTTTGTTAATCTGTTGTATATAATTTGTATTGGTTTCATTTAAAATGTTTTATTATTTATATGTTTAGAAAATCTTTTTAATTTCTTCCAAACTGCTCTCGTTTCAAAATAAAACAAATATTTTACAGAAATAATGTAGTTGTTTAAATTTGTATTAATCTTTTATGGTTTTCTCAGAAAAGAAAAAAAAAAGATTTTCATCTTTGAAACTGTATTTTACTTATCAAAATTTCATTGTTACATAAGTTAAACTGTACAGTTATGTTGATTAAACTTTAGAAATGAAAAAATCTTTACTTGCTTTTTTAATATTTGCTGTTGTCTTCGGATTTGCAAACTCCTCCGAGCAACCTGAAAGCTCAGAAACTAATAAAGAGTGTGAAGATTGCGAAGACAAAAAGTCACAAAAAAAAGGTTGTGGTTGTACAAAGGAAAGTTTAGATATTACAAATTTGGACTCAGAGGAGGATAGATTAGTCAATGAAAACCTTCCTAAAGTGTTTACAAATACAGAGAATGTTAACAAAGAGACATTGGATTATAAGATTGAAAATTCTACTTCTAAAGAATTTCTCTTTACTAAAGGACAGTTTGATGTGCCTGAGATAAACGGAGTCTACCCTAAAAATCAGCTTGTTGAATTGGAAGGAGGAGAGTTTATGATGGGTACTGATGCACCAGTTTTCCTTGATGATGGGGAATCTCCCGCTAGAGAAGTCTCTATTCGACCATTTGCAATTGATATGTATGAAGTAAGCAATGGAGAATTTAGAGATTTTGTCAAGGAGACTGGTTACAAAACTGAAGTATGTTTTTTTATGTTTGAATGTGACTGAGGTGTTATAAGTGTTATGCATTGAAGTTTTATCTCTGAATAAAAATGTTAATGAGCATTTTTAGGCAATTTCTATGAAGTTCTAAAATAAATTATGTTATATCGTTGTCTAAAATTGTTTTAAAAATCTGAAGCAAGTGATTAAATGCTTTCTTCACTGGATGCTTCACTTGGTGCTAAGTTTTTTCTTTTTGAGATTTTTGTTACAAGTTTCAATTAAAAACTGGAGAAAGAGTAACTTTGTGAAGATTCAAACAAGCAATGTTAAAAAAAACATTTTTATTGTATTCTGTTTCTTAGGCATATCCCAGAATATTTGAAAAACAAGTTGTTTTTTTTTATTTTTTAAAATGTTATGTATGTTTTAGGCTGAGATATATGGAAATTCCTTTGTAATGGAATATTTTCTCTCGGAGGAAATTAACAAAGGGATTACTGAGGCAGTATGTATTTTTTTCAGCATATGATTTTACTTATATACTTTATTTGATTTTCATCGAGTTATTCTGAAATTAACTTTTCAGGTTGATGGTGCTCCTTGGTGGTTGCCTGTAAAAGGAGCTAGTTGGAAGAACCCAGAAGGTCCTGGTTCAAATCTCATCAATAGGTAAAAAAATTTTTACTTTTTTTTTTATCATTAAAAAAGGAAAAACTTTATGGCGATGAGCTCTAATCTAGACTTTCTCATCCTGTTGTGCATGTATCTTGGAATGATGCGCTTGCTTATTGTCAATGGAAGGGTAAAAGACTACCTACAGAAGCTGAATGGGAGTTTGCATGCACTGGGGGTGAAGAGGATATGTAGGTTGAGATCATTTCTCTATTGAAATCTTGATTTTCTTTTCACTTTTTGCATCAACATTTTCATGAGATTATTGTTTATTTCCAGCGTGGTTTGTGTGAGATCACCATCTCTCTTTAAGCTGGTGATAAACACTGATAAACTGACCGTTTGTATCTTTCAAGGTTATTCCCTTGGGGAAATGAATTTCGACCTCAAGGGATTTTTAAGGCTAACATTTGGAATGGAAAGTTTCCGAGGGAAAATTCTGCTGAGGACGGTTACAACGGAACAGCTCCTGTTGATGCGTTTGTTCAAAACAAAAAAAAACTCTGTAACATGGTTGGTAACGTGTGGGAGTGGGTAGCAGACTGGTGGCAGACCAATCATCCTACAGACGTTCAGAAGGACCCAGTAAGTTTTTTTTGACCGTAAGTTCTTTTTCACTATAAAACTAGTTTTTTAATGGTTTCCGCTTAGAATTTTAAATCCGACAGACTTTGATATTATGTTAAAATTAAAACATTTGCATAAATAATTTTTTTCTCTCTTTTTTAGTACGGTCCACCATCTGGCGACAAAAAAGTGAAAAAAGGAGGATCTTTTATGTGTTCAAAGGTTGAAGTCATTTTTTGAACGAACATTAGTGCTTACTTTTTTATATATATTCAAAAATGTAAATATAACCTCTGTATTTTTTAACTATTTCTTTTTTTTAATCTTTAGAATTATTGTTATCGTTATCGCTGCGCGTCCAGGTCCGAAAATTCTCCAGACAGCAGTTCAAGTAATCTTGGCTTTCGTTGCGCAAAATTCATTGAAAAAAAAGATGAACTCTGAAGTATAGGAAAATAAAGTTTTAAACTTTTCACGGTATTTATAGCTTGTAGGTTTCTATCGAAAAGTTTTTTTATAAGATGTTTCAGATTTTGTATTTATTTCACCTGTCAAAATATTTTTGAGGTTTTTTTATGCGCTATTGTGACATATTTTTGCGTGTGATAATTTTTGTTTATCGCGGTGTTCAATCGCAGACCTGAATTTTCATTTTCTACTTCTCAAAAATAAATAAATAAAAAAAAACTGTAAGAAAATTTTCAAATTACAAACCAAATAAATTTTTAGTTTGAAACCTTGAAAACTTACATTCATAATGATAATGATAAAAATAAACTTGCGACCCGTTTTTTAAAGTAAGATTTTTCGAACGTTGTTTGTAGTTTCTTTTTTTTTTGTTCTTCAAGTTCATTTAAAACCAAATTTTGAAAGCAAAAATGGATTCCCTCTCCCTCCATGACGCATAAAAACGTTAAAAACGAGTCAATAGTAAATAAAAAAAGTGTCCTAGTTGGTATTTTGTATGACAACCGAAATTATGAAATCATTTTTATAAGAAATATATTTTTTCATTCAAAGTAATTTTAGACTTTCTCTGGAGATATTCTGGGACGGAGTTAAAAGTTGTTGCACCTGTTGAGTATTTTGTATATAAAGTTAATCTTCATTTACTGATGGGGGGGGGGGGGGGGGGGGGGGGGCGGCGGCGTTTTTACAGCGGCTCGTGAGCTTTATGCTTATGGGTTCCGTAAAAATTGGTTTGGTACCACAAAAGCTGATTTGAACTTAGCCCATAACAGGATTCTCCCACTTTGGTTTGAACAGTTAGCTCCATCGCAGAGCTCCTTGTGTTTTTGCACATTTATCAAACTTATGCGAATTTGTCCTCACTAATTGATGCACGAAAAAAGTTAATTTATGAACTTTGTTTAAAGAATGATTTTAATGTGAAACCAATCCAGCTTTATCAATTAAAAGCATTAAAATAAAAAAGAAATCAACAAAACACCATTGTTATTTTAATCCGATGTTCTGAGAACAAATCTGGATACCAGAAAGCCTAAGGCAGTAATCTGAGTGGCACTTATAAAATAGTTGTTTCAACTAGACAAGCCACTCAAAAATTATATTGTCCCAAGTCGCATTTTCAAACTTTTGAAAAACAGATAACAAGCAGAAACGAATTTGTACTTACAGCAGTATTATGTATTAAAAGATTCAATCAATCACAGGCGCGGATCCAGGAATTTATAACTTTGTAGCCAAATTTTATTTTCACGGTTGAAATTTCGATAAAAGATCGATATTTTAATATTTTTTGACAGCATTTATTGATTGAATAAAACGTTGGTAACGTATAATACCGACTTTACGAAATCGAAACGCCAACTGCGACGAGAAAGTAAAAGTTATGATTTTATAAGTCGTCGTCGTAGCCGTTTTTAGTAAAATATCGTTACGAAGATACTATGAAAACGTCACGGTATAAAAACGTGTGAAAACTATGAAAAACGTTAACGTTTTTAAAATTACTTCACGTTTTCAACACAACGCCAAAACTTTAATTTTCACGTCTGGCCTCGAACTTTAAAACGCGAGTAGGGATTTACCCTGAGTACACGCATGCGCATAACCAATATTTTGTTCATAGACGTTGCAGTTGCAGTTGGCGTTTTGATTTCGTAAAGTTTTTTTTTTTTTTTTTTTTCAGTTTTACATTTAATTAGTCGTAATATAATAAAGTCCGTGATATATGCTCTCGTAATGCAACAAAATCCATGACATATGTTCTCGTAATACATCAAAATCCGAGATATATGCTTTTGTGATGCAATAAAATCCGTGATATATAGACTAATTTAAATAAAAACTTGGTATCTGATAGAAGATCTAATGATCTTGTCGCCAGAACCATAAAAAGTTATAATAGAATATAACTTAAGCCATTGATAGATATAGACAAATAAAAATGACAAAATACAAAAAACAAAAGAACGTGTTTATACAAATTTCTTAATTTTAAAAGTATTTCAACATATTGTCATTAAAGAGAATTAATTTTTTAAATTTCTTTTTAAAGACTGTGAAGGTAATTGATAAATCAAAATCGGTAATAAGAACCATTGTGGCCATGACAGGAATTTCTATAGCCAAAATCCATAAGTTAAGGCAGACAAATTTAAATTTTTAGGAATATTCCTTAAGCGAATAAACCCAAAACTAACGTGATTGTCGTTAAATTTAAACTATGTGGTCACGATGGCCACCCCTTAGATCCGCGCCTGAATCATGTATCCTTGTCGAGGGCTCATTGTTTCGCTTTGGCAAACATCACATTCTCCATTAGTGATGTTTAACGAAATCCTATGACGTAAAATATCAGGTAACTGCAAAGTTTAAAACTAGATTGCTTATCTTACTGGTATTTCCGACATTAAAACTTCAAAAGCATATTTTGCTTTTAGTAACCAAATCTTGAACTCATAAGATAGATTTACCATGGACGTATAAGAGATGGACGTGCAACTTATTGCTTTACATGAAAGAGGCCGCAGAAATCAGTGAGCCATGCGAGTTTCCGACAAACTCTAAATTTTCACCTGTCAACAAAAAAAACTACTAGAATGGCTGCCCACAGTTTCAAAACAGAAACTCTGATCACTTGGTATTAGTCTAAACTTTTATAGCATTTGTTTAGTAAGACTGTTCAGGATAAAGTAACTACTTCACGAGTTAACAAATTACTAAACAAATTACACCAAGGTAAAGGAAATTAGTTGTCGGCACGAACATATTTTATCATTTTTTTAAGACAAACATTTGTAAATTTTTAAAAATTTTTTCTTGTAAACAAAACCCGTCAATCATAAAATAGACCTGTAAGGTTAATTTTAAAATGACTAAAAAAAGTATAGCGAAATATAAAAAAGCTTAAATAAAATTTTTTGTCAAGGTCTGATTTTATTCAATTCCTTGGTCCTTCATTCACCAGCCTTAGTTTTGTATATTTTTTTAGTATTTTTTCCGATTTTTCGTTATTTTTTGCCTCGACTACTCTATAAGCTCCATAACATATATTCCACTCAGCATTATTTTTAGTAGTTGTATTTTCTAATGGGATTTTTTATAGTTCATTTGATTAAGCCAAACCTTTTAAAAAGTTATTCAAATTTGTAATTATCTCGCAAAATGCGGCCAGGTATTTCATGTTTTCGTTTTTCATATTTTATTTATCATTTCATTTGTCATAAAAGGCACATAACAACCCATTTGTTTTTTCTGCATGTGTCATATTATTGTGAGAAAGACCAGCTGCCAAATGTATTCCAATAAACGCATCAAGTTCATCGCTAGTCAAATCTAGACTCTCAGTTTCGATCGGGGATTTTTTTTCATTCCAATTCTGTGCTGCATCTTTTCCATATTTGTTCCCGAGTAGCAAACAATATTGGCGCGAGATTGTTTGCAATATTGGCGCGATATTGTAAACTATATCGCGCCAATATTGGGATGTCAACATTTTCACAATATTAGCCAATATTGGCGTATTATTGCGTCGAATATGTTTAAACATATTCGGCGCAATAACGGCGTAAATAATTATTTACGACACGACAAAAATTTTGGCAATCGCTTTTTTTTTGAGTTAAGAGTTTCGAGTCAAGGTAACGTAAAAAAACTCCTCACTTTGAATTTAATTATCCCCAATAATAAAAAACATACTTTCATTTGTTTCATTTATAGAATTAGAACTAAAACATTTATTACAAAAATTTCTATGAAAAAAATATTTGATAGGGGAAAGATTTTGGGATAACAGAAGGAGAAAAAAAATTTCCATAAAAAATATTATATTAATGTTGTAGCTAATAACCTATAGATTTTAAAAAAATACAACATACGACTTTTAAAAATGGTTCATAAAGTAGGGTTGTTCGCCGTAAACAAAAACTTACGAAAATTTCGCATTTTTATCTTACGTATTTCAGGTTGCTATTGCGAAAGTTGTTCTTGCGCAAATTTACCCTCCGTAATGCGTAATACGAAAAAAATAAATAAGAATTATTCCGTAATATCTCTTTACGAAATGAAACTTGCGAAACAAATCTTTTCGAAAGAATACTTGCGAAACAGTTCTTTACGGAAGGAGCGTTTCGGAATGTGCGCTTACGGAATAGACTCGAAAGCATTCATTAAACTGTTATACACAAAAATATTATTATCTATTATTTAAATAATGTTGTTAAGTGATTCTTCAATAGTTTATATATATATATATATATATATATATATATATATATATATATATATATATATATATATATATATATATATATATATATACATACAGTGACCTAGAAGGATTAAGAAAGTTAGGACGGGGTTGGCTGCTGAAACAGAATATAAGGGGGCCTAACGCAGCTAAAAATTTTAAATTTTAGCTGCGTTAGGCCCCGTTATATTCTGTTTCAGTTATTTCTATTCAAAAATAGAAAAAACTGAAACTTTGAGTTAGTTTAGAGGGATTGGACGACATATATATATATATATATATATATATATATATATATATATATATATATATATATATATATATATATATATATATATATATATATATATATATATATATATATGTCGTCTATATATATATATATGTCGTCTATATATATATATATATATATATTTCAAAAAGAGGCTCAATGAACTATGGTGCAAATTATCAGCCCTATTGGAATCACCATTTAAAGTCCCCAAAACGAAAGCCCAAGTAGTTATGCCAATGGAAGTAGAGGAAGTATTGCAAACTGGAAATCTGGTGACAGTTAACATAGAGAATGCAAAGAAATTGAAAGCAGACTGTTCGAAATGTCCTAATTTAAGAAAATCCCTATTACTGCAAAAAGAAACAATGGGAAAACAGATCAAATACTTGAAGGCAAAAAGTTTGCTAAGTTCTGATAATGTACGCATAAAACCTTTAACCCAAGACCTTAAAAGGAAAAAAATATGTATTGACAAGCTCAGACAAGAGAAGAGAAAGTTGAAGCTAGAAAATTCTTTATTAAATGCACGTCTTGAAAGGTTGACATTAAAAAATTTTAAGAGGACTATTTTGAATGCAAAAAGAAAAAGTAAAAGAGCTGATAAACACATAGTCAAGCTAACACAAAAGCTGAAATAAAATTAGATTTAGACAAAAATGTGGAACCAAAAACATTTGTCAAATTTTCTGATGATACAAGAGACATTATCGGGCAGATATTGAACAGAGATCCTGGTTTGCTACAAAAAAGCATAAATCATATTTGGGATGTAGAGGGGGAAAGAAGTTATTTTTATGGGAAGTATTCATTCCTTTTCATCAAAAAAGAACAACAACTTAATCAATGTTAAATATTTGAACAATGAAAGAAAAATATTTTTAATAAGTGAATTTCTTGCTGACATTGCTTTGGGAGACATTAGCTTCCATTAGATACAATATCTTAAAGCTGTTATGGTTTTCTACATTAGTAATTGCAATCTATTTCTTTAAAATAAGTTTTTTTTCATCTGTACAAACAATATTTTCATGTACATTGTTTTTTTTATTGCTATAATAAAGTTAGGTGAGGTTTTTATTATAATATATTATATAAAGTCTTCATGTTACCCTTTTTTTACCTATTGAAAAAACAATGAAGGTTCCAATTATGAATTTTCTATCCCTTATAACTTTTTTAAAGCTATTATTGGAATGGTAAATGTTTTTTATTTTGTTTTTATTGTACATTCTAACTTTAACGTTTAAAGTTTAAAAACTCAAAAAAAAAAAAAAAACGCCCCCCGGGGGCGTGTGACCCAAACGCCCCTGGGTAAATCTGCCACTTTTTTTTTACTTTTTTTGTAATATATTAATGCAGCAAGCAACCCTGAAAATTTGTGGTCAATATCTATGTAAATAATTAAGTAACACTGATATTTCTCTCAAATTGTTACATTTGTGGTCACAATTTTTGAAAGAATTTGAAGCACAAAATTTTTCACCTTTAAAAATTGATAGCTTTTTAGCAAATTTAGTTAGAGAAAAAAGGATTGCAGTTTTGGAAATCGTTAATCTGCTGTTTCCAATGATATACGTCATTTAAAAAAAAAAAAATGAGTTTGATTTTTTTGTTGAACTACCTAATGTTTACATATTACAAATGTATTATTTTTTTAATGCAAATCTACATGATCCCAAACAAATGACTTACATGCTCTAAAAGGGAAAGTTTAAGATGTTCAAGTTATGTTCATTATTTAACTCTTGTTAACTGAAACTTATCAATATCATTATACTTATAATAATTAGTATTTCAGTTACCTAGTTAATTATACTTATTTCATTCATAAAACGTAATGAAGTATTTATAATTAGCCGCGTTTCGTAAGTGTTTTTCTTTTAAAAACCGTTTCGCAAGTTGCGGTGCGAAAGAGTTTCGTTTCGAAAGAAATTAGGTTTTTTATCATTATTTCAAAAAATAAAACTTTAAAATGTTCATATGTTGCAATACTGAAAACAAAATTTTATTATAAACATTTTGGTATATAAAAATTTTATTTTTTACAATTATATCCGTTTGGCCAATAAAACTTTTTTAGAGACTTCAAAACGTCGTTTAGCGAAAGAGCTCGTTCCGCAAGTGCGACTTCCGTAAGCGCTACTTTCGTATGTAGCAAAATAGTTTTATTTCGCAATGGACCGTTCCCTCTATAGAAAAAAACCGCGGTGCATTTTGGTCTTTGTATTCACCGAAAATAAACAAATTATCAAAACATATTATCATGTCAGCAATAAACAAAGTTAATAGCCATGAAACTAGTTTGGAAAATGATTCAAATAGTATTTCTCAACCAGTATTTCGAGAAATATCTAGTCAGTTTAATCAAATAGATGCTGAAGAAGTTGTACAAGAACAAATAAGCACTTGGTCAAGATGTCTTTCCTTACTACCTAATATAAGCCAAGAAAAAATACACAAATATTTAATTATAGACGATAGTTCGACTGATTTCGGAGCTAGAGGTGCTTCAAAGCATAAAATCTCTGGGTATCAGCTATTTAAGGAGAGCTTCGTTAAAAATTTAGTTGTAAAACCTAATGTCAAGATTGAAATAAATTCTTTTCTTGTTAGAGCTAATGTTTCAGCTTCAATGAAAAAAAATCAGTACCTTATTTATGTACATTTTTGTCAAAAAGAAGGAGATATTTTGTATGCTAAATGTAATTGTAAAGCTGGTATGGGAGGATGCTGCAAGCATGTTGCGGCAGTATTATTTCAGTTAAATGAATATAAGCAATTAAATTTAAACTCTGTACCATTCGATAAAACATGCACAGAAGTGTTACAACAATGGCATGTTCCTGCTGAAGGAAGAAATTCAGAACCAATTAAACTTTCTAAAGTTTCCTTTGAAAAGAGTGATTTAGAAAAGGATCTAAACAACTCACGAAAGCGTCCTTTTGTATCAGGAAATAGAAACTTTTGTGCAACCCCAATTTTTGCACATAATCCAAGTGATGAAAAAATTAAAAAACTGTCTGATAGTTTATATAATCTAGGAGAAGGAATAGCATTTGCAAATCTTTTAAAAGGAAACAATTATCATTCCACGTCCTACTATGAAACATCAATATCTGAATATCAGCTAAATGTAAAAGAACTCGATTTAAATTCTGATGTTATGTTTAATCTTGTTGATACCATAATTAATGGATTTGAAGTAGAATTCAGTGATTCATTTGAATTTGATGAAACTCAATTAAAGTTTATTACAAAATATTTAGTTCTATCAAAAGAGAAAATAAAGACTTTGGAAAGAGCTACTTTATCACAATCTACAAGTTTATGGCTTGAAGAAAGAAAAAAACGCTTGACATCTTCAAACTTTGGTTTTGTTATTAATAGACAAAAAAGTATATTTCCTGCCTCTATTTTGAATAGAATTTTGAAAAACAATAAAAAAAGCTCTTGCAACAAAGCTTGTAATTGGGGTAAAATAAATGAAAACACCGCAATAAAAAAGTATGAAAATATAAAAAACGTATCAGTAACGAGATGTGGATTTATCATAAACCCAAAATGGCCTTGGCTTGGTACAAGCCCTGATGGAATTGTATTTGTAAATGAAAAAATAAGGGCTGTTGAAATCAAATGTCCTTATTCAAAAAAAGATTTAACTATAGCTGAAGCTTGCCTAGATAAAACATTTTTTCTTTCTGTTGTTGATGGTAAAACAATGCTTAAACAAAATCATGTTTATTTTTATCAATGTCAAGGTGTTATGGCATTATTAGAGGTCACAGAACTAGATTTTATAGTTTATACTGAAAAAGATGTTTTTATCGAGAGTATTAAATTTCTTAAAGAGCAATGGGAAAAAACTACTTTACCAAAATTAACTAAATTTTACTTTGAGTTTATGCAAGAAAATATATTTGCAGTTTAGATTAATTGTTTTTATATTTTTTACAAACATTTTATTTATCTGAAACAAGTTGTGGCAAAAAGTTTGCTAAATAACAACAAATTATCCAAGTTTTATTAATTTCTGGTGCCGTAGACAATTTAAATGGTGTTTGTAAAATGTGATAATTTTTTATTCGCTGTATTGCTCTTTCTACATGAATACGAACAGCAGCAATTTTTCTAGTTTCATTCTCATCTTCTAGACTGAGTTGAGCTTTTCCATTTAGAAATGGTGGTATATTTAATGAAACGTTTTCCGGTAAATCATCAGCAATATCAAAACCTCTATCTGCCATTACACTGTCTCCTGGTTCAAGCAGGTTGTATATTCCACAATCTTTAGTAATTTGTTTGTCCGAAAAACGACCACAGTATAAATCAGAAACAAAAGTTATGGCTCCATTTGGTGCTATTCCAATTAATCCTTTTGCTGTATTTTTATGTTTATAATTAGAAAAAGTTGCAGATTGGCTTCGAAAAGATGTAGGCATTTCGATAAACAGTTCAGTGCAGTCTAAGATTACCCTTGTTGATTCATATTTTTCTTTAAAACATTTTGGCATTGTTTCTTTTACAGTTTGTTTTGTTGCCCAAATTGGTAGCATACGCATTTGAGAATGCAAAAAATCAGTCCATGTCACTATGATTCTACTAACATGACTTGAGGATATGTCAAAGCGCAGTGCCATGTCTTCAACCAAAAGGCCAAGTCGAAATCTTGTTAAAACTAAAAACAATTCAGACTCTGAACTCATTATGCGTTCTCTTCCCTTTTTATTGTAATTAAAGTCTGTTGTTTTTTCAATGTTTGTATTTGACCCCCAATATATAAGTTTGCTTGCAGCAGGTTCTAAATATTCTAGTAAAACTTTAAATAGATTGTATGATTCAAAGCCAGTATAAAATTTAAAGTGGGCTTGATTATGTTTAAATCTGTCAACTGTAAATTTTAATTGATTGATAGTGTGATTTTGGTTCATAATAATATTTTTCATTTCTTTCTTTTTAGTTTTTATAATGTTCAGTTTGTCCTTTAGGATAATAATTTCTTTTTTTAACTTTTCAGACTCGGTTTCTTCAAATGAAAAATTAACATAATTTTTTTCGTTTTCAATTTCGTCTATTTTTCTTTTATATCCAATAGAACTATTTACTGTGATTCTTGGTTTTTTTATGTTGTCTTTAACTTGTTTTGACAGTAAAGATGGACAGTTGTTCATATAAGTCTTTTTTCCTCCTATAAAGTGAACTGAACAAACCCGATGAGAAGTAGAAGGAACAAAGTTTTTCCTACTAATTAAAGATAGCCATTTTTTTCTCAAATTATTTTCCTTTGGGATGATGTAAAACGATAAGTTTTTGTTTTTGAGCGAATTATTGTTGCATAATGGAACACAACAAGTTATGCCACCGCGGTATTTTGTTGTTGTTGTTGACTCAACAGTAATATCTTCTTTAATAGAATGAGTTATTAGTTTATCACAAGATATTGTATCATTTGAAATCATTTTGAAAAGTCTTTTTAAATTAAATTACTTGACTGTATATTTTAAAAAGCATTAACACAGATTTGTTTATTTTCGGTGAATACAAAGACCAAAATGCATTGCGGTTTTTTTCTATAGAGGGAACGGTCCATTCAACTTGCGAAAGGCGACATTTCGTAAGTAGCATTTGCGAAATGAACATCGGCGGGTTTTTTTGTTTCGTTAAATTCGGTACGAAAAAAAAAATTCCTGATTCTCAATACCCTTCCGAAAGAATTTTATTTTTCCGGAATTGTACAAAATATTCCGGTTAACAACTCTATCATAAAGTGCTTTTATTATCTGATCTTGGGTGGTTACTTTCCTTTTCTAGTTGTAAACGTTTTTCGGCTGTAGGTCGATTTTTCCTCCCCCCATCTCTGTCAATAGCCGTGGCCAGAAAACTGCCAATTCTTTCTTTGATAACTTTGTCACTTGCATTAACAAATTGCCTTTTTACAGAATCTGTAAATAAGCTTTAAGTTAATAACGGAATTGTAAATACGAATAGAATTAAATTACAAGTTTAAATTACGGTCAACTAAACTACCAACCTACTAAATACAACCAATTCTACTAAAGGCTCAGTTAATATCAACACCATACTGTTATGTATGTAGATACATTCACATATAAATCTCTATTTGCTTTTGTTCAACATAAGTATGAACATGGTAAATGAAGAATTTTTAACCAAAATACTTAATTATAAGCAAGCAAGTTGTTATACAGACAATTGTAAAACTGTGTCTTACCTATCACCACATAGCAGGACTTAAGACTGAAAAAGATTTCTTCTGCTTGCTCCCATACATTGAATAAAGAAGACACACTTCTTTGGCCATTATCTTTTTCATAATTGCAGTTGTCATTTCTTTTTAATCTTCACCTCCAACTGTTGCATGGAAGTTCATCTAAAATAATAATAAAGATGTAGTTGAACACACATAAAATAATTGAAAACTATTTATAAGTTAAACTTTATATTTACAAAAGTATTTAAAATCAAACTCATTTATCACATACTTTAAAGTAAAAAAAAATGCTAATACCACATATAGCATGTTTCTAAAAACCTACTAACTGATTGCAGTTCACTGATACATACCAAAGATTGAAAGGTGTCTTTGTTCTTTAAATGTTCTTCCAGGATTAGAAGATCATTTTCTTTTTTGATGGGCAAATAAGTTTCCACTAGGAATGCCATCTGCTGCAGGAAACACCAAACCTTTTTTTATATTAATTAGGCGGTTGTTTAATTTCTTTAAATCATACTGGATACTGACAGGCAGATCTAAACTCTTTTTCTCAAATGCTATAATAAAAATTATAACACTAACTTTGACTATACAGTAAACAAAAATCAATCAGTTTGATCTATATCAAACAACATGGCATAAACTTCAGTGTTTAACAAAACTAAGAAGTATCATGTTTAGAAAACGGTGTTAGTATCATAAACTAAATTCAATGAATATCTAAACAAATAACACATAAACATAATTTTTTTACCAGCAAATTGCAAGCCTAAAGCAGCATAACAGTTGCCAAGCTCTGGCTAGGAGAGGGTGAAGGTGAATAAAAACCATCATGAGAAGAGGGTGCAACAGATTGAATTGGAGATGACACACTTGTATTTTGAGATTTTTTTATAATTGAAGTTGTACTTGCAGGTTGTATTAGTTTTTGGAAATTAGCTTCAACAGGCTTCTTAAATTTGGGTGACAACGATGGACAGCTATCCTCCTCAGTACTACTGTCACTCTTAGCACAATATGCAAGCTTCTTAGCAAGGGGCATATTATGTTCTTTACCACCATCTATAGCTGTTTCAATGCTTGATGTAAATTCTAACATTTCCAACTGTTCCAAAGCAGCTTCGTAGCTATCCACAGAAACAAAAAACTAAAGGAACACAGTAATTGTCAATGAACTGTTACTAAATATTAGCCTGTAGTGGACTATATTAGCTCAGATCATTATCACGTCCATACACACTGTCTATATGTGCAATAAGCTAAACAGTTAGATCTGTCCTCTTTTTTGCATTTAAATCAGGAAACACGGTTCCCCTTTGAATGCATCACGGTTCCCCTTTGAATGCACCTAGTTCCCCTTTGAATGCATCACTCGCAACCATAATACCCATTGTGTCCTTTTATAAACTTGACAAATACACGTGGAGGTGCATCACACACAAAAACTTTAACATGAATGGTAAAGTAGTTTTCACCTACAAATAAACCTTCCTCCTTCAAAAACTTGAATTCTGTGACAAAATTAGTTAGATAGATAGATGAACTTTTAGGTTTGTTATTGCCACAAAAAATGTAAACTACAAATGGCTTATAACTATTTTCACCAATTTTAACACTGCAAAGCATCAACCAAAACTGTTTCCCTGAGCTCTTATACAAAGGTGCTAAATAATGAAAATGAATTTGCAGCTACCAACACAATTAAAGGCCAGTAAACTTGTTAGCTGATGTTGTAAACCAAAATAAACAAACTCTGCATTTTGCCTAAACATGTCTTTCATGATAATTATGACTTTTAGTTTTTAATAAGGTCCCAGCATCTTTTGGTAAATCTGGATTTTGTTTTGATAGGATCTTCAGCAACTCTGATAAAGCACTATATGTAACACTGTGTTTGACTGACCAGCGTACAAGCAGTTCTTTTAAAGTAGCTTCTTCATCACTGTTCTCTTCGTTATCACTGGAACAAGAGGGATAGTAGCCATGCTCATCATTAGATACATCATAGTCATCATCAGAATTGTTAGTTGAACTCAACAAGGGTTGGTTTTCCTTAAAAATATGATATCTCAGCACCATCTAACTCAACGAAAGGGGAATTGGTAACATCTTCATGTTGTTTAGTATTCAAGTTTTGATGCAGCAAATTATATTTATGAAACTACTGAATAGAACATATTTGTAAACATGTACTGCATAATAGTTCAGTTTCATTGATAATAGGAAAACTACTATCAGTAGCATCAATTGCTGTTTGAAGGTCATAGTAATTCTCAGTATTGCTATTTATGTGAATTTCATCTAAATTGTGATTAACTACTCTTTTAACATAATGTGACTTAGCAGAACGAGTTGAAACCATTTATCTCTTCATTCCCTATAAAATTGCATTTAACAATACCATATTTTTAGTTAATATCAATCATTATATTTTTACAAAATATCAGAAAACTTAACGAAAAAATTTTTATAATTTTGATTTTTTATAACTTTCAAAATTTTAACTCCCAAAAAAAAGTTTTATGTGATTGATAAAAAAAAAGTAAAGAATTTATTATTATATTTCTTTATTTTGAAACAAAGAACAAATAAAAATAATCAGCTCTACCCAATTTTATTAACATTTAGAAAAAGTATGCGATACATTTCACTAGAGTTATACCTTAAAAGATCTCTTTTATTTCAACAATTGCTATTTACTATAAATTTATTATATACTTAACTAATTATATGAAAAATTACAGTTAAGCTATGGTATATTCAATTTATCAATTGTATATGTAATAATTATCTGAATACAATAAAATTTTAGATAAACATAAATTTTTTATATAAAAATAAATAAATATATATATATATATATATATATATATATATATATATATATATATATATATATATATATATATATAAAACTTTATATATCTATATCTATATATAGGCCCGGCTCGTGGTTTTTTTTGTGTGTGTGCAAAAAAAATTTGGCGTCTTTGAGTTTTTTTCAATAAGGTACTAAAAAGCCATATTATAAGCAAAACCCAGCCACTATTTTCTATGGTTTTATATTATTATTGTTTAAAAGTAAAGCAAACCCATTATAAATTTTTTTAATGTTTTATAATTTCTAACTGTCAAATTATTTTAAAATAGGTTCATAGTTTATAAACTATAATATTTTGATTATAATTTTAAGGCAAATTAAATTCATTTATGACAAAAAAATTAAACAACAAGAGTTGTGATTAAAACTTATTTCTTTATTAATCAAAAAACAATTTAACAAAAATTAAATAATCCAAGTAATAACAGTAGAAAAATGAAAATAAAATTAATTAGAAAAACATGACAAAAAAATGTTTAAATAAAACATAAAAAATATTGCATAAAATATTAAACTTTACTTCTAAGGGATTCGCCTGGCTTTGATTTTAGCAAAATCTTTACGCAACAGATCTAGGTTAATAGATTTGGCAATGGTTCTATGGAGATTATTGCCAAAACATTCAATTTTTCTTGCCCCATAGTTGATCGCAGGTAACTAAGAACCTGCGATCAACTATGGGGCAAGAAAAATTGAATTTTATGAAATTTTTTTTAAGAAATTTTAAAACTTTTAAAAGTTCTTTCACCTTTAGCAACAGAAACGGGCAAAGTTAATAGCACTCTTAATGCAATCAGTGCATCTGGAAAGAGTTCTTCAACGTTGTTATTACAAATCACTGATCTCAAAATATAACTGGATAGCGTATTCAATTGCCTTTTTCAAAAAAAAAATTGAAGCCATAATTGGCCTCCCAAGATGGCGGCGATCGGAGCTCCAAGCGGTGATCGATGTACATTTTATAAGGCTTTTTACAGAAATATTAAAGAAAATAAATAGAGTTTTGAAAGAAAAACTTGACTATGAAACAAAGTTTTAATGACTTTAAAGAAATGAAATGATTTCTAAAAAATCAGACAATTAATTAAAAATCAGTAATTATTTTGATACTAAGGTACAAAATATTCGATACTTTACGATTAAATATTTACTTTACGATTAAATAATATTTATGCGTAATCTATGTACCTTTTAGTTCTTAGTTACCCAATGCAGTGTCCTAGAAGGTTAATAACATGACTGTATGGTAAGCGGCAGTGGTGTCTACTTACAATTTTGACAAATTTTATATTTTCAATTTTTGTAGCAAGATACCAGATATGTACATGCTGCATGAACTATTAGCTGAGTGCTGTGAGTACACACAACTCAGGGGTTCCTTCTAGGATTATTTAATACATACATGTAATTAATAGATATAGTATTTAATAAAAATATTAAGTACAAAATATTATTTTTTAATATGTTATTTTACTTATATATTATTCTTTGTAATATTTTAGCTCTCAATAATTGAGTCAATTGTTTTTAACTTGTTATTCAAAACAAATCATTAAGGGAATGTTTTGATAACATATATTTTGTATGTTATCAAACATTATCAACATTATGTATCTTATCAAAAAATTTATGATACGTAAATTTACAATAAACTATCTGCATTAAATGTTGGAATGGATTAGTACTTTCTTATCATTCCGAACAAACCAGTTTTTTAAAATTCAAAGACAGAGGATGTTTAATTAAACCAACTAAAAGTGTTACTATCATATGCGAAGAAACTGAAAGATGTTTCCAAAGGTTGCTTGCCTCAATAAATGGCAACCTTCCAAATGAAATAGGAATTCAAAATGCCATTTCTGGTGCTGTTTTGAGATCAGTTGATTACTCAAAAATATTTAATGAACAAACATCTCATATGTTTGACTCAGCTATAACTGATAACCATTTATTTGCACTGATTAAACTTATTTCAGAAAACTATGCAAATATATATCTTTATCAACTGGGTAAAAAACAAACTGCCAAAATAACTGGAAAAAAGCTTAGAAAGCAATTAACAAAACTTATCCTATTCAAAAACCAATCAAAAATATTTTTGATATATATATATATATATATATATATATATATATATATATATATATATATATATATATATATATATATATATATATATAATAACTCTAGAAGGAACCTCTGAGTTGTGTGTAATCACAGCGCTCAGCTAATAGTTCATGCAGCATTTATAATTTTTTAGTGCCTATCTGATGAACTAATGCCTAAAAAACATTTTATCTTAAAAATAAAATCAGCTGCCTACCATGCTGTTGTGTTATTAACCTTCTAGCACACAGCATTGGGTAGTTAAGAACTAAAAGGTACATAAAATATATAACGAATGCTAACTATTTGAAACTTGAGATTTCTGCACAAGCAAACAAATACTTTTTCTTTACTTTTATTAAACAAACTAAATTTAAGCAAATTAAAATTAAAATTTGTACTTAGTTTTACTGAGAATTTTTATTTTATTATATCTATTCTAAAAAACGAAAAACAGAGAGTTAATATAGAGCAACTTATTGTAAGAATATGTTTTGTTAAATAAAAAAATATTTATATTTGAAATTTATATAAATATGTAATATTCCGTTATTTTTATGAATAAATCTTATGTTAAACAAAAAAACTAGATTTTTATTAGAAAATTATATATTTATCAATATTTGAGCTTAAGATATAAAACTTGATTATCATCAGTTTCTTAATTTTCATATCACCATTTCTTAATTCCGCCGCCATCTTGGGAGGCCAAAACTGGCTTCAAAAAATTTTTTCGTATACGCTATCCAGTTATATTTTGAGATCAGTGTTACAAATCCATTTCAAAATGTTTTCTGGGTTAGTATCATCTTCAAATTTTCGAGACAACAACTTCAGCTCAATTTGTAATTCGTTTGCGTCAAGATCTTTGCTTTCTTTATAAGTTAATGTTGTTTCTAATAATTTACATTTATCTATGAGTTAATTGTTCTCCATTTCATCACATTTTTTATTATCATACAAAAGTTCAAAAAATTTCCTTTTGAATTTCATTTTAGGATTAATAGACTCGGGTGCTTCAGGCTCCTCTCCAAAAAAAAAAGCGTTCTTTTTCGAATCCGATTTTCTACCTCAGGCCTAAAATCGTTAGTTAAATCCGCATCTACAGTACTGGTCGTAAGTTTAGAGCCACCCCATTTTTTTTAGTTTTTTGCAGATTATAAAGCCATAACCCCAGTGCAGCAAAATAATGTATTACTGAAACATGCAAAATATATTGTTATAACATTTTAGTACCAAAATGAGTAATAAAATATTAATAATGAATAGGTCCACCTTTTTTTAAATTACTTCAGCCAACCGGGCTGGCATAGTGTCAACAAGCTTCTTGCAATCAACAGCAGTAATGCTAGTCCAAGCGGCAGAAATAAAGTCCCAAAGTTCATGTTTATTACTAGCACGTTTGCATGCACAGCAGCGATCAATTTCATCCCACAAATTTTCTATGGGGTTCAAATCCGGTGACTGCTTTACAGTTCCCTGCAAACATTCCGGTTTATATGATTCATTTTGACGACGCCAAACGGAAATACGTCGAGAATCATTACCAGCTAAATTAAATTTGAACTCATCAGACCACAACACCGTTTGCCAATCAGTAACACTAAAATGCAAATATTCGTGTGCAAATTTAAGACGCTTCTGCTGATTAATTTTGGAGATAAAAGGCTTTTTAATAGCAACACGACCATTCAAACCTTGTTTATTCAAACGACGACGAACAGATTTTGGAGATATTAAAGGTCCACCAACATCATGCCACTGTCAAGACAAAATTTTGGAAGAAAGGCGACGATTTGTTAGGGCTTTTAGCTTTGCCTATTTCAGAAAATATTTTCACTTAAACTCTAAAATAAAAACGAAAATAACATTAAATACATTATCTAACTAGTGTACACATTCCAAAAAGTAGCATAAATAACAACTGAATTAACCAAAACATTGATACCAATACATCATAAAGTTACCAAAATATGTTAAAATGTTCAAAAATTGGCTATAATATTAAAGAACTCATGAAAAGCAATATTTATATTTGGTTTAATACACAATTATTCATGAATATCAATAGATTCGTACCTTGTCAAATTACTATACGTATTGTTATGCTTATAATGTTAACCTCGCCATACTTATGCCGCAAAATGATGAAAAAAACAGGTGGCTCTAAACTTATGACCAGTACTGTATAGCGTATACTTTAGCTTCTGAAATATATTTAGCGAAAGAAACTTTGGAATTACGAGAAATCAAAAATTCAGTTGTTTTTTTTAACACACTACCTGCTGATCTCACATCCTTGCTCTGTGATTGTAATAATTTGCTCGTACAATTTATTTCTGATAGAATATCTTGCCAGATTATTAGACCACAAATAAATTCAAAACTGTCTAATTTTGATGCGATTGATTCAGCTGTTATGCGTGTAAGTGCATCTTTTTCCAATTGAACGACTTCTTTTAACGCTGAATAAATGCCTTTCAATCCGCTTTTCAAAGCACTAACGGCATTAACATGGCTTTCCCATCGTGTATCATTTAATGATTTCACTGTCAATTTACAACACATGGATATGAAAATATGCCAACGCTTTGGCGATCTTGAGAAAAAATTGTAAATTGTTTGGATGGTTGAAAAAAGATTAATAATTTCAATAACTCCTTTTACTGCATCAACAACGACTAAATTTAAGGAGTGGCAGACACATGCAATGAAGACAGCCCTTGGATTTATATTTGTAATATGAGCCTGAACACCGTTTATTTTTCCACGAATATTGGCTCCATTATCGTAGCCTTGACCACGAAGATTCATAATTGATAAGCCATTTTGTGTCAAAAAAGTTAATATTTCTTCGGTCATCTTCGCTCCAGTTGAATCCAAAATGTTAATAAATTCCAAAAAACTTTCTTTAACTTCCACAATACCATTATTACCTTCGGTTGATTTTGTTATGTGGACGTAACGCAGAACAATTGA
This sequence comes from Hydra viridissima, assembly GCF_058129835.1. Taxonomy (NCBI): domain Eukaryota; kingdom Metazoa; phylum Cnidaria; class Hydrozoa; order Anthoathecata; family Hydridae; genus Hydra; species Hydra viridissima. The sequence goes on along the minus strand of NW_028324301.1, from coordinate 20,737,075 downwards.
CATTTGTACTTTATGGCTGGCATCAGGTGTACAGTCTACAATAACGGAAAAATACATTGCATTTTTTACCATTTCCAAAATATTATCCTTTGTAGCTTTAGCGATCAATAAAATAATTTCTTGCTGGATATTTTTTCCCAAGTAATGAGGCTTTTTTGGATTTTCTACTGCTCGTTTAACATATTTCTCTAACACCGGATCACACTTTGAAAACAACTCAACAATTTTAAAAAATTTACCATTTTTTTCGGTGAATATTCTGTCTGAAGATCCTCTAAATGCAATATTTTCTGAGGCCATCATTAAAATAATTGAGATTATTCGCTTGAGCACTTCATCCCAATGTTCTACTTCACTCAAGTATAATTTATTAGCTAGACAATCAACGGCTTGACCACAAGAAAGCCGTTTTTTAAGCTCAATCCACTTTCCATAGCAGTGAAAATGCTCAGTACTTTACTCATGTCTTTTTAAAATTATTGTTATGTGGCCCCAATCGTTTGTTCCTCCTTTTGACAAATTCATCGCTACTAAATATTTTAACAACAAAAACAAAATACCCGATCTACTTTGGATGAATATACAAGCCAGGTTCTTTTAAATAATTCACCATTTGCTGTTTTTCGATGAAAATGTATTTTGTTAAATGATCGACCCAAACTGTCTTTTGGGTACTGGTTAATATTAGCTTGTATTGGACCTTTGGAAACTATATTTTGAATTTGGAAATTCTGCCAATTTTCTGGCCAATCCGTTATATTACAAAAATCATTACAGCTAGATATATTCTCATCACTTTTTTCTACCTCATTATTTAAACATTCATCTTGATTAGCTGTACTAGTGCTAGCATTTAATTCAACATTAACGTTAGTTTTGTCAGTTTCAGATACAGACTTCTCAGTTATAATATATTCATCATACTCACGCTCATGTGTATCAATTTCTTCAACTATCTTATCAGAAATGTCTTCATTTTGCCTAACTTGCAGAAAGCTGTTCAACGTTTTTTGATTTTTAAATTGCTCTTTCAGCCTGTTTTCCCTATTTTGATTGTTTTGCCAACCAGACAATTTCCGTTTCCGATCCATGTGACTGCAAATAATTTTTAATATTTAATTTCTCAGTATTATAATTCAAATTCACTTACAGTGAGTTTATGATTCAAATTCACTTACTTATAAAATTTAAATTCCTTTTCAAAGTGTGAAAATGAAAATTAACTGACAACATTTTTATGTGGCACTGAAAATACAATACTTATCTAAATTTTGAAAAAATAGAAATTAAGATTCCTTTGGTAATAAAAATTCATTTGGAGGCACTTTTTCATTTATAAAAAAAGGAAAAAATTACTTTACAAAAATTAAAAACTAAAAAAATATAATTTCATATTGAATAAAATTTATATTTCATATAATCTTGTAGGCGCCTTTGAATTATCGGCGCCTGCGGCGCCTGTGTGCATTGCACACTTCGAACACGCTTCGAGCCGGGCCTGTCTATATATATAGGGTGTCTATTTGTAACATTTATAAGAAATTGATGAACATCTTCTGGACATGCATTAAGTAATTGTACTCAGTTACTTATATTATATTTAATTGTTAAACTGCATACACGATAGCTTAATTACAGTTTTAAAAGTTAAAACTTTTTTTTATAATTTTGTATACACTATATCTAGATTTATTTTTATCTTCTGTTTTTAGAAGAACGTTTAAAAAATTGAGTAAATGATCATCAAATGGGTAACAGATAGATTATAGATGATAATTACTTTATTAGTAAATATCTATTAATGAAAGACTTTTTTTTTCTACATCAACAATAACTTTTGAGAAAATTCGTGTAAAAAAACTTACTGTTTAAATCTATTATACTTTGAAATACCAATATTTCTAACATTTCTTTGCGTGTTTCATTAAAGGTTAAACCCACTTCTTCTCTTGATACACTTTTTTTCAAATAGGTCAAATCCACTCTTCTCGTGGTACAGTCCTGTTTAAATTGGGTAGCTAAGAATTCTGTTCTTTCACTTCTTTGCATAACTTAAGTTTTAATTTAAAAACAGGGCTTTTATAGAAAAAAAACTTAATGATGTCTGCTAACGTAAGGTCATTTTAAAAAGGTGTTGATTTTTCTTACTTCTAATGAAACAATAACGTGAATAAATAATATTTAAGCAACTATTAGGAATTTCTAGTAGCACAAATTGTCAAATTTTAGTACTAAAAAATAGACAAAATGGCCTCATAAAATTTCTGATAAAGTTACGCATGCGTACAAACATGTAAAAATGACAATATTGGCCAATATTGGAATGCCAATATTGGCGCGATATTGAGGTATCTTGGACAATATTGGCACAGCACTGTGAAATAATATTGCGCCAATATTGTTAGCCAATATTGTTGGAATATTGTAAATCAATATTGCCCCAATATTGGAATACCAATATTGGCGCGATATTGAAATGCCAATATTGGCGCGATATTGGTTCTCTTGACCAATATTGGCCAAGATAACCAATATCGCGCCAATATAGCGCCAATATTGTTTGCTACTCGGGTTAGTTTCGGTAATGGTTGTGAAAAAAATGTTCAGTGTGAAAGAACTCTATACCTCAATTGATATAGAATTTCGAAGCCTGGATCCAGATCGAAAAAGCACGATATTGTGTTGTTGCACACGAACAGCTGTATTTGGTTCGTTTTTACTCTAACATCTGCTATTTTTTCCGTTGAAAAATCATTTTTTTCTTGTTAGGCACCCACTTCCTCTTCTTCTTCTCGTTACTATCAATTAATTCATTTGGTTCGACGACCACGTCGTTCTCGATTTCCGATGCATCGTCCATTACAGGTGTATAATCTCCATCATCTTCGTCACTACTAAATGGATCAATCTTTTGGTTTTGATAAGCACTTCTATTTATCTGAACTAATATAAGCAATGAGTGAGAAGTGAGAATATATTTTTACATAACCTCCAACTACTCGAGTGGCACCTGCCAGTGAAATTATAGTTCAAGTACAAAATAGACGTGAGCGTATTTTACATAAAACTATATTTACTCTCCTGTCTTCACTTCTTATGTTACATTTGTTATTGTATATATCATAAAATGCAACTCGTTAAAGTTTGTGGTTTAACACAGTGAGAATAATACATGGATGAAGAAACAATGAAAAAATTAAGCAATTTCATATAAACTGATGGATTCCATATAAACAGATCTCAATACGCTCCAATACAAAATGAATAGGGGTTCAGGCAGACATCATGTGTCCGGGACATAGGTTCAAAATAATTTGTCTGACGGAGGGTTAAATAAAAACGAAGCTATCATCTTTAATTAAAACCGAATTGAGGCCACTGCATTGTTCATTAAAAACTGCTAATATCTAATACAGTTTATCATTTCGTCACCAATTTATTCTAAAACTGAAAAAATGCGTACTGTAAATGCGTTGCCAACAATCACAAATAGAGCTTTAGCAACAATCTGTTGGTTTCAGTCAGCCTAGGTTCTTAGAAATCAAAACCGATATCTTTTTAATTCAAATGTCCCAATATTTTTGAAATATGAAATTAAAATTATTTTATCATATAAAACGTCTTTGTCTTACACTTGCGTTGCATTTAAAAATTAAGACAAAGATTTTTTTTATCAGCAAATGAAGATCGTATTTTTTTTTTTTTAATGTGCTGGCAAACCATTTATGTCACTATTTAAACGTGACATAAATGGTTTGCCAGCACATCAAAGTTAAAGGTTTTTTTTCTTCTGATATCCAAAGCAGACTTCTCTTGTAAACGATTGTAAAATTTTTTCAAAGCATTTCAAACACCATATCATTAAAAACTTTATTTCAGTCGAAGTTCAAGTTTAGTATCCATCGAGTTAATATCATCGTGTAAATCAGGGCTAAAATCGTAACTAAGCGGTGAAGTTTTTCAAAAGTTTCAAAACTTGAAAAAAGTCAATATATCACCGATAAACAAAATAAAAGTATAAGATTTATTCTAGTTTCAAAAAAATCTGTAAAAACCTGTTTGAGCAGCAACATGCTGCATAAACGAAAATCAAAAGTAACACGTACGTGTAACTCTTTGGTACCAAAGTTATACTGATGCTATCAGTCTAAATATACCAGCTTTAAAAGATTGTAAACGAAGAGAGGAAACAAGGAAAAAGAAAACGAGCAAAAAAATCGAACGAAGAAAAGGAAAAAGAATTAAGATCGTAAAAACCAGCTTAAATTTTTTTTTTTTTTTTTTTTTTTTACTTTTACCTGTTAAGGTAACGGTTATTACTTACCTAAAAATCGTTATTTTGAAATCAACTATGAAATTTAGAACAGTGCGAGATTTTATGTATAGCGCCAACCCTACTTATTTTTAACTATATTTTTTTGGCCTACTATTTGTGTTTACTGTCTATGAATTCGTTTAATATTGTTTTTGACTATACTAACAAACTAAGTTAAAGGACGCATTTCTCTTTTGGTTGTCTCTGTGATTTTAAGGAATTGCGCTAATTACGTCACTACTCAATGACATCATTTTGTTTGTTTTTATCAGCAACTGTTAGTAGGTCACACCAGTAATTCGTGGCTCTTTGTAGTTCACACCAATAATAGCTGAACACGTCAAGTCTGATAAAAAGTTACTTAGAATCACGACGTTAATAATAAAAAAAAATATGTAAATACAAATATTGTTGTAAATATATTATATAAAGTTTAGTTGAAAATTTAAATCAGATAATTGATACAATTTTAACTTTATTGTTAATTAGCTATTTGTAGTGTGATCTCACGAACACAGTAGACACTTTACAAAATTACAAAATTACAAAATTACAAAGTTATAAATTTATAATCAGCTACATAATAGCCATAAAAGTAAAAGTTATTGTTTTTTTAAATTTACACCATATATGGATTTTGATAATAAATAGTGGTTCAGTAGATGAAATATATAAACCTAAAATAAAATAAATAGTTTAGTGTCATGAATTAACAGAAAGTGTGATTGAAATTGATTTAAGATCAGAAATATTGGGTCCCATCAAAACAGCAGACACCCTTAATTTTAGTCTAAAGCCACCCTTGATATCACTAAAAATCAGCCTAAAATTAAAAACACTTATAGATCAACTACTATAACAAAATAATCTGTCTGATGAAAATGTTTGTTTCCCAGATTTCTTTCGTCATTTTAGCGTCAGTTTTCTTGAAAAACAAGGATAAAATAACATCATGACGATCTTTTTATTTAAACAGTTTGTTACGTTAATTTATTTAAATTGAACTTGTTTTAAGTACGTGTAAATAGCAAAATGTAAAACGAGATTAAAGTGCGAAAATAACACCTATATTTCATCGTCAGTGTAAACAGGGTCTAACATTAGCTATAAAATCTGCAAAATCTACAGTTTTTGTAGCTAATGTCAGATGCGGGTATGTGTTATTTTATGTTTTTTTTTTTTTTTTTTAAAAAAAAAAAAAAAATTTAACAAAATAACACATTTTAAAAAAATATATATATATATGTTTTGAAGTGACTGTGCTATTTTGTTGTTTAATTTTTTATTATTTATTGTTGGTTATATTATATTTATTAACAAGAGTTTTATTGATCCAGATATAAAATAGTAGAATAAAGAGAAACTCGAAAATGAACTCCGCCATCTTTGTACTTGTGGTATTTCTACAAATTTCTCAAGTTTCGTCTGTGCCCCCGTTTTCAATTATGTCAATGTTTCGTCCCGATGTTGCAGGCATTGGTAAGCGAGTTAACAAAGTTGGTTTTTCAAACAACTAGTTTCCTCAAAATTGTTGAAGCAAAATACAATTCTTTATTTTTTCGTTTAGTATTGGATGCATTTTTCGATTCACTATATAATCATATGTTTCCGAAATCAGTTATTTTTAATTACGTTGGTCACACCATGAAAGTGATGATCAGGAGTAATGATGATTCAAATTGGATAGCAGTTCCCTACGGCAGTAAAATAGAGCTTCAAGGGAAAAGAGACTTTTTCAGCCAAAAACTGGAGAATGAATATCGTGTACGCGTGGTTTTAGAGATCTCAAGAGGTTCTACCCAACCTTCATCAGTTGATTGGTTAGAGTTTCCTGCCATGTATAATAACTTTTTCGCGGCTTTTAAATTTCTAATAAATAATAAAGGTGCATTTCAGTTGGGAGATAATGGACTAAAAGGAATGTACAAAATTGCTGATTGGAATGCTGACAATGATGTACCAAAAACTAACCCGGCTCTAATTAAATGGAATGGGAATTGGGCATTCTCTTGTGATTTTTATGGAAATGATTTCCTTAAATTTGAAAATTTTCCTGGTGAACAATGTGGTGGAAAATGTGCTAATACACAAGGTTGCACTCACTTTACACATAATCCGTACGAAAAAGGTGGCACGTGCTTTTTGAAAAAACGACTTTACATTTCAAAAGCATTTGCTCAGTATTTCCCAAAGCAATATGTCACCTGCGGCATGATTCGATGAAAGAAACGTCACTAAACATTTTATCAACAAGAATCAATTTTTGTATTGTTTTAATTTTTAAAAATTGACTCTTCTAAATATATGATAAACAACCTCAAATCTGCTAATTATTTATGATTGGCTATAATTAATGATTTTTTTTTTTTTTTTTTTTTTGGGGGGGGGGGAGTAGGAGGAAGGGAATAAATAAATTAGATTATACTGCAACAATAACATTGAAATCTAGCAGATCCCATCGTTTTATGCTTAAACCTCTGCTGACTTTAACATTAGTAGTAGAGATCTTTTTTTATTTGTCATAATTCTTAACGCGAGAGGCGCAGAGCGACGACTCACTGATATTAATTTGTTGACATGAGACCAATAAGCGTTGAATCGAGAGTGGTTGGCGCGGGGATGAAAGTTGATATTGGCATACAGAAAGCAGGTGTGTGGGGCTAGCAGCACTCGGTGGGTGAGCTGCGATTGCCGAAAGCCAATTGCAAGCTTACACGTGATGCATTGAATTACTGGCTTTGACAATTGAAGACTCCACGGGAAGAAACGGCAGGGTCACATTTTGAAAGTTTCGACTTTTTACACTTTCTAGCTTTACTAACCATAATAGCATATTTTGTATTTGAATTCAAATCAAATAAATGATTTGATGCATATTTAAAGTTTTTCTAAATTTTCCTAAAACTTCGAAATTTATAAAGGTTTAAAAGTTTAATAATGATTTATCTCAAAATGAAAAAAAGTGACCATGCCGTTTCTTCCCGTGGAGTCTTCAATTAGTTGTTAACGAAATTTTGTCAGAGTCGAATAATATTAAAGAATTTTCTTTATTTGTGGCAAATTAAAAGGGGAAGCTTTTTATTTTTAGATTAGTTAGGTTCTACAGTATCGGACAAAACATGGTGGACAAACTCAAATTTAGAACAAAAGTTGATCAAAAACTAAAAAAAACTAGTAAAACAATTGAACATATTATTTTTTATGTAGTTTATTATGTTGTTAACAAAACTTAAAAGTTTTGAATCATACTAAAAATCACTAAAAAAGTTTTAAAACACATTTTCCCTAACAAACTACATTTTTCTTTGGACAAAACAAGGTGGACATTCAAAAAATTGACTGAAAATTCAAAAAAATTCAAAAATTAACTTATTATTTTTCAAAAAACTTCAAAAGTTAACTTAATATTTGGTAGGACCTCCTTTACTTTTAATTACTTCTTTCATTCTTCGGGGCATAGACGCAATTAATGAGTCAACAATTCTCATATCAATCTCTCACCAGGCCTTCTCGATTTGTTCAAATAATTCCTCACTGGTCTTCACATTTGCACGCTCAATCTTATTGTCAATTATTTCCCACAAATTTTCTATGGGATTCAAGTCAGGGCTTTGTGCAGGCCACTCCATTATGGTGATATTCTTGTCCTTGAACCATTGTTTTACAATTTTTGACGTATGTTTGGGATCATTATCCTGTTGAAAAATCCATTTTAGGGGCATCTCCCTTTCAGCATGTGGTAACATAACATCTTCCATTATAAATTTGTAAACAAAGCGGTCCATAATTCCATTAATTTTGTGAATAGGACCAGTTCCTAGTGCTGAGAAACAACCCCAAACTATAGCAGACGTTCCATGCTTAACACTCTTCTTGGTATATTTAGTATTGAATCTGGTGTTCTTTGGTCTCCAGACTCGCTTATTGCCGTCGCTTCCAAAAAGGTTATATTTTGATTCATCACTAAAAAGTATGTTTTTCCACTGGTCTACAGTCCAATTTTGGTGTGCTTTGGCAAACGCAAGTCTTAGCTTTCTATTTTTAAAGGAAGTTAGCGGTTTCTTGGCAGGCATTCGAGAAAACAATTTTGCTTCGTTAGCTCTTCGTCGCACAGTGCGATTAGAGATTTGTAGTTCAAGTTTTTCAGTTAATTTTGTGGATGACAAAAATGGATCTTTTTTAAGCTCTTTAACAATTATTCGATCTAGTCTTTGTGTTGTTTTTCTTGGACGTCCGCCCCGATGGTTTGTTTTATAGCAGTCACGAGATCCAAATGATTTGACAGTTTTGCTTACAGTCGATTTAGCTATATTATATTTTCTACAAAGTTCAGCTTGACGTTTTCCGCTTTTAAAATCTTTAATAATATTTTCACGTAAAACATTTCCTAATTTGTCGTAAGCCATTTTAAGTTGCAATTTACCCCATATATTACGAGTTAAATCTATTTTTAGTTTAATTGAAAAAATAATTGGCCAGACGTTCCAAAATCTATTTTATTATTTTAGAGTAATGTTATGATAAAAGTGAAAACAAAAGAATGCGGTAAATTGAATAAAGACAATGAAATCTTATAAAAAAAGCTTCGTTTTGATTTGTCCACCTTGTTTTGTCCAAGGAAAAATGTAGTTTGTTGAAAAAAATGTGTTATAATTTTTTTTTGTGATTCTTAGTATGATTCAAACGTTTTAAATTTGGTTAAGAACATAATAAACTATTTAAAAATTAATATGTACAATTGTTTTACTAGTTCTTTTTAGTTTTTGATTAACTTTAGTTCTAAACTTGAGTTTTTCCACCATGTTTTGTCCGATACTGTAAATTAAGGTTCAAATTTGAAAAATTGTGGGTTTTGATTGGTTTGAAATTACTATATACATAAGTGGCAGGTGGACGACATTGGAAAAATAACGGGTTCCGTATGATTTCTGGCTAAATCCGATTCAATCTCTAGTTTTAAAAAAAATGCTTTTATGAATACAAAACACTTAATACTTGTCCTCACTAGGCCTCACTTGTATGAATTGTGAGGCGGGTCTTTTACTATGTTTTCTTGTTTATATATGTGATACGGGGTTTCTTTACGAGGAATGGGGTTTAATGGTTTGTATTTTAGGAGGATAGGTGTATAGATGTATGGATGCCTCTTGGTTCTGTGTAATGGTAGCACTCTGACTTGTGTTATAATGCGCGCTTACTTTTCTTGGCGTGTGATATATTTCTTCCCTATTTTCTTCATGAATAACAAATCTTTTTTTCGTTATTAACAAATAATATATTCTCCACTTTACACTATATAAAAAAACTGTTTCTTACTAATTCTTCTGTTCCTTTTTTTGTCGTTTATCATGTAACCAACTATAAATCTCCCTACCCTAAATGCCCACCCGTATATCCCTTATGACTATAACTTGTCTTCCCCACTTCCAACAATTTTCGTAACTTTCTCAAAACCTTCCCGTAACCTATCTCTCAGGTTCTTTCTCCTCTTCTCTCCTCTATTCTCCTCTTCTTTTTTTTTCAACCCTCTTGCCACCTTTTTTCTTCGGGTTTCTCGTTTTTATATTTGTTGCTTTGTTTTTGGGCATTGGCGTCTTTTCATTTTCGTTAGATAGCGTGTAAAATATTAATGGTTGATTTTGGGTGTTTTACCATAAAACTACCATAAAAATTTGGACTGGCCTTAAATCACCTGAGTATGGTGAGAGCCATTACCAAACTAATAAAACCGTTAAAAAAAACCGTTAAAAAAAAATTATAATAAACGTAACCAAATGATGTCATAGCACCGTCAGATATTCAAGATTTTTTAAATTTTACAAAAAACGGTTTCCAATGGCGAGTCATCACCAAATTGCCATTGTCGCGATTTAAAATGTTTTCTTTAGGTTTTGTGCATTGTATACGTTGTATTTCAATGGCCTCGCGAATCTTCCTTGTGTAGTTGTTTGAAATTACAGAAAGTGTTTTAGGATTCTCCCAGTTTATTTTACCTTTACAATGCTGTGAATGTTCCACTATTCCAGATGTTCCCCAGTTGGCTTTTGTAACGTTATTTTTATGTTCTTGAACTCGTGTAGAAATCTTTTTTCTTGTTTCCCCAATATAACATGCGCCACATGTAAAATTAAGTTGGTACACTCCTGGATAACTATTCGGAGGCAGTTTAGATTTGTTTCGGCAAAGTATATTGACTAAGGGATTACCAAAACGAAAGACTGTTTTAACGCCAACTTTACGAAATTCTTTTCTAAGAACAAGGCCTAATTTCGGAACCCATGGTAAAATAACAAGATTTTTGGTATCAATTTTTTGAGAACAAGATGGATTTGTGGAGTATTTATAATTTTTAGCAATATCTGAATACTGTTTATGGGAATGTCCATTTTCAGTAAATATTTTAATAAGAAAATCAATTTCATCTTGAATGTTATGTTCTACGCCACTGTTGATGTGGTTCTCTGGTTTTACTTTTGCTACAGTCAATATTTTTCCTGGATCCGCCATTGACTATATTGTGAAGCCATATGTTAATACTAGATTCATTCAACTTTGTTTCTTGCGTACAATCACGATATCTCAACTAAATTTGATAATAGATCACAGATTTTCGATCAGATTTAGGTCTGGCAAGTTACCTGGTTACTCTAAAGTTTTAATATTTCTGCAAACGAACTATGACCTGCGAACTAAATGTGATCTCACCATATACTTCAAAGTGCGACCATCAGAAAAAAGTTATACCTTGTATCAATTGAAGCAAGTGGAACATAAAATTAAAGAATGAAAATAGTCGTAAAAGAATTGTCATTATTGTCCCTATACGTCCGAAAATATCTTAAGATATTTTTGTTGAATAATATTGTTTATAACTATTTATTGAATGATATTGTATTGGTTTACCTGATTAAATGATATAACAAAACTTTTTTCTTAAAATTTTTTTGCTAATTATTACTAATAGTAATACAATTTAAAGTAGTACCATGCTTGTACACTTTACCATCTGGCAGCTCAAGACTGCTTCACCTCTCTCTGTTTTTTATTCATGCTTTCCTTTCCAGTAGCACCTTCCACCAAGTACCTCTTGTACTTATTGCTGTGCATTAACTTCAGGTGGGCTCTCAAAGCACTGGTGCTTGACTGAGATTGTATCAGACTCCTGTCACAAATCTTGCAGGTTGCTGACTTCTTGCCATCTACCTGGATCTTTACCGAAACTTATATTTAGACCTCTTTAAAGATCTCAGGATGTTCAAATTTGCTGAGACTTTTCTCATTTCTAAATCAATCTTGAGAAAATTTTTTACCATTTGGGAACTTAAAAAATTTCACTTCCCAAATCGTACTATTAGTTGTTTGAATACTGTTATATAATAAAGTATCGCATACATACCGCATGGTATGTGATGTCTCTACAGTAAGAAACAATCGCATACCACAAGGTTATACAAAACACAGAAATGATTGTTTAATTTCTAGTAAAAAGACTTTCAATTTAACCTTAATCATAAATATATTACTTCCTATAAAGTCATATAACTACAATTACACTATGATTCTGCCGTCATTACAGCAAATTATCCTTGTTGATTACGGACGTTTCGCAAAACCACTTTGGATGACGTCATTCACAAAAGTAACAACCAGAGCAAATTTGGTCAAATGTGTATTTAAGCATGTTACAAATGCCCGAGTTGAACACTTTAGTTGTAGACTGTTTATTACTGTTATAAAAAGTTTAAATATTTGTATAATATCGTATTACTCGTACTATGTTGTTATTACCACCTAGGAAACCAATTTTGACTGTGAACAATCGACAAAATCGTAAAAAAACCGACTCCTCACGAACTTGGTCGAGTTTAATCGAGCTTTTACAAACGATTTGAAATTGAAAATTGAACTTTCAACTCGTTTCGGAACCGCATTTTTGATCGATTTAGCAAAAACGGGGTTCCAAAGTTTTTTGTCTTATTATTTTGTAGCAAATGATTATATTCTCTAAAAAATAATAATAATAATATAACACAAAAAACGAATAACTAAAAAAGTAAATAAAAATTTAGTAGATAACTACCAGATAGTTAAAAACAACCCATGTATCTTTCCCCGTAGAGTAGTTATTCATAAAAAATCCATGTCTGACATAAAGGATGACATGTCTTCAATATCCCTTAAAGACTTTGACTGGAATGTCAAGGTATTTAAATTCTTTATGTGTAATATTATAGAAAGAAAGAGGTTTGAAGATTTTTTTTTTTTTTGTCTTTTTCCCCAGCTTTTATCCTATCCCTTAATGATAATTTTCTCAATTTAGCTAGCAATGTCGAGCGATAAAGTATCTAACCTCCAGGAACCACTATTAAATCTTGATTTAAACTTACATACTGAAAGTAAAGACAAAAAGTTTTCTATGGAAATGAACAAAGAAGAACTAAAAACGTTTATTGATGCATTAGAAAATGCAAACAAGGTTTAATTTTTTTAATTTTACATGCATATGTATGTATGTATGTATGTATGTATGTATGTATGTATGTATGTATGTATGTATGTATGTATGTATGTATGTATGTATGTATGTATGTATGTATGTATGTATGTATGTATGTACACTGTGTCAAAAAAGTTTTCATCCACCTGTCTTGTTCATTTTTCAGACGCAATAACTTTTTATTGAACAAAGATATAAGCAAAATTTCAACTAAATGATATCAGTTAACCGTTCAAGAAATATTGTAAAAAAAGATTTTACAAAATAAAGAATAGAAAATTAAATATCACATTTTAAACTACACAATGTCTGTTTTTTGCACCAAAAAAGTTTTCATCCACTTTACAAAAATCAAATAAAATTGTTATGCAAACTCAATTTGCTAGTGTTTTAATATCTTGTTTTCCACCACAAGCTTTTCTTACCTCATGCAGTCTGTTTTTCATAGTATCAACTAATTTTTGGGTAATTTGTGGAGTGATTGAGCCCCAGTCTTTCATAATTACTGATTGGAGTTGTTGCCGATTCCTCACATCATGGTTCCTAATTCTTCTACCCAATTCACCAACAGATGCTCGATAGGATTTAAATCTGGAGATTGTGGGGGTGTATGAAGTTGCTTAGCTATTTTAAATATAAGCCATTCCTTGACACGTTTGGCTGTATGTTTTGGATCATTATCTTGCATTTTGATCCATATTTCCATCAATGAAAACCAAGTTTCCTACACCTGAAGCACTCATACACCCCCACACTAAAGCACTTCCTCCACCATGCTTCACCGTTGGACACAAGTTTTATTTTTTAAATGCTTCATTTAGTTTTCTCCAAACATTACTCCAAACTCTTCCATCTGATGAAAACACATTAAATTTTGACTCATTGGTGAAAAGGACAGATTCCCAGAATGTTTGTGGTTCATTAGTATAAAGCTTTGCAAAGTGTAGTCGTTTGGCTTTGTTTACTTTGCTGATGTAGGGCTTTTTCAATGGTACTCTACCATTGTATCTAGCTCTTCTTAAGGTTATTCTAATAGTTTCAGGATCCACTTTTAAATTGTAATTATTTTGCAGCATTCCAGCAAGTTTTGGAGCACTTATTTTAGGATTCTGGATGACTCTTCTCAGAATAGCTCGTTGATGCAATACTTGAATCTTTTTTGGATGTCCTGTACATGGCTTATCAGCAATTTTTTTGGTGGTTTAGTATTTCTTGATAATGGACTGCACAGCTGAACGTGGTTTCTTTACCATTTCTTCTATATTTCGCTGTGATTTTCCATCCTTCCATAGTCTAACAATAAGTGATCGAATTTCCTCAGCAACTCTCATTTTAATAATTATTCTAACAAAAATTAAAAATATAAAAGACTCATATAAAGAAAAAATGGTACAAAAATCTCACTAAATCTAATTTATATTTAAAAAACGTTACTTTAATACTGATTACATAACAAATTGAGTGCAGGGTGGATGAAAACTTTTTTGCGCAAAAAACAGGCATTGTGTAGTTTAAAATGCGATATTTAATTTTCTATTCTTTATTTTGTAAAATCTTTTTTTACAATATTTCTTGAACGGTTAACTGATATCATTTAGTTGAAATTTTGCTTATATCTTTGTTCAATAAAAAGTTATCGCGTCTGAAAAATGAACAAGACAGGTGGATGAAAACTTTTTTGACACAGTATATGTATGTATTTGCCTATGTTTATATGATTTTCAACAAATTTTTTAAGAAAACTGTTCTAATGTTTTGTAAAGAATTTGCTAAATGAAGTTTAATTTTTTCTTAGAATATTTATAAGAACTACTTTAATTCTTTTCCAAGTTTGCTTTTAAAATGGAATAAAAAAAAAAAAAAAAGTTTTGAGTTGTAAAGAACGACTTTTTGTCAACCAGAGTTTCAATTTTATTATCTTCATAAATGCCTAAAACATTTGAAGTTCATTTTATATTAGCATTTGTAAATATAGTAATTAATTAATTTCTTTAACATATTAATTTATTAATATCTTCATAAATGCTTTATAATATGCATTAATAATTATTATAATATTAAAAAACATAATGCCTTAGTAATTAATATCTTCATAAATGCCTAAAATGTTTGTAGTTCATTTTTTATTAGCTTTTGTAAATATAGTATAGTATTTTTATTTTATATCAAAATTTTTTTTTAGATTTTGATTCAAGTTCAGAGTTAAGAAGTACAATTGAAACACTAAAATCACCTTTCTATTTTGTCCTCAATGTTAAGAGTTTTAAATTGTTTCTGTATATTTATTTTTATTTTTTTTAATAGTATCTATATATTTAGGATTGTCTTTTTGTTAATATATGATTTTTGATAACATCCTTTTTTTTTTCTTTTTTCTTTTTTTTATTCATGCTTATTCACAAAGGTTATATTACTTTTATGTTTTTATTTTTTTCTTTGTTACTTTCTCATGGTATAGCAGTTATGTTAATCCCTTGAAAACTGCAAGTGAAGCATTTCTACAATGAAGGTTTAACAAAGGTTTTAATCATTTTTATGCAGGCTTCTGTCAAACCCACAAATTGGGTTTTGGTAAAAAATGTTAACCAATGGTAACCAAAATATCAAATTTAACATTTTTTCTTCTTTTACTTAATAACAAAAGTACAACAGATTCATAAGAAGTTTTTATTGTATGCAGCATATAAATGCAGTATTAATAGTAAGGCAGAAATGTATACAGTAGCACATATAAAAATATATAGAGTAGTACCTGGTAAAGCTATAAGGCCATTTTTTTATATATACAAAAATTTTCTATATTAGAACAATCTGTTAAAATAAGTTTAAAGGTGTAAACTGTTAAAGATTAGACAATCAATTTAAATAGCTAGTAAAGGCACAGCTGATATTTTGATTGAAATAAAAATAGTTTATTGTTAACTATGTTTTCTACATTGATATCAAACTATTTTCTTTTATATTATGAATTACAGTTTTTAATCTGCTAAAATTACTTCGTCAAACAATAAATGCAGTTGGATTACTTTCAGCTTGCTAATTTAGCCAAGAGTTCAGAATACCGGTAAGAAGTTTTGTGATAGGTTTTAAATTTAACCACCAACATTTGAAATTTTTGAAAGCATTGAAAAATGTTGTTCTATGTTTATTAAGCGAGAGTATTACTCCTGAAGACTTACAGAAAGTAAGAAATGATTTTCAGGCTTTACATGAAGTGGCAGAAGAAGACTTAGATACATTGTACCATGCTGTACGCTACCTGCGAAATATTTGTATCAATTCAAGCAAAAATCAAGACATAATTTTGTGAGTGAGTGAGAAGCTTGTTCTTTTAATTCTTTTAGTGTTGTTTAATTAGATCACATGTTCAAATTTTTAAGAGTGTTGTGTTGTACTTTATTGTGTGAAGCATAAAACAATGACCACATAAAAAAGCAAAAAACTTTGCTTTTTTATGTGGTCCTTGCTGCCTTTAATGTTTACTAATAAAGTCCTTTGTAAAAAAAACTATGAAAAAGTTGCTTATTATTCTTAATCCACAATTTACATTCAAATTATTTCTTTATTTATTGGAACTGAAATCATTGACATTGGCTTCATTAATAGTTTATTATTTTTATATCATAATATTATAGCATAAAGTTTTGTTTTTTCCAAAACCAAAAGTCAAAACTTTACAAAATTGTGTTGAGATTTAATATTTTTTTCAATTATGGTTTTTGTTATATTTATTAAAGATAGTGCTCTTACAGTTTTTGAAAAAAAATATTTTTTTATTCATATATTTAATGCAAAAAATTTTGAATGTAGGTCCTTTTAATAACAAAAAGGATTACATATGCAGACATTAATTGCAAGAAAATTAAGAAAGTATAAAAAGAAAAAGCAAAAATTAGTGCCGAGACCATTTTTAAACTAAAGAATAACTTTTTTAACAAAATTTTTAACAAATTTTTTAACAAATTTTATCAAAAATACTTTGAAGGGTCCATAACTATTTTCTTTTTTTTAAATAGGCACAATACTATAGTGAACCTGTATTATAAGAGACTACTATTTTGACTGTAGAAAACTCATAAAGTTTTAAAAACCTAAAGTTTGGAGATCAGGATGTTATATTAAAGCTTGGGAGTTGAGGATAAATAACTGTTATTAGTATGCAAAAATATGAGAAACCCTTAATTTTGTAAAAATTCTAGACAAATGTTCAGCAGCTCATTTAGATTTTAGTGGCTGAAAAGAGGAGAACTTTGTAACTTTTATCTGCTAGGCTTTAGTCATTGATAAGATCAAAATTGACTAAAAAAAGAATAAAAATATTTTGAAATGTTTTTTTTTTGCTGACTATTATTTCAAAAGAAATATTAGATACATTTTAAAGTGTAATATTTCTTTAAACCAATCAACAAGCTTCTTTTAATTAGCATTTTTATATCTGCAATGGTCGGTTATGCTTACAATTAAGTTTATTGATATATACATACACACATGGATAAACATAAGCATAGTATTTATCCTAAAATGGATCTTTTTTTAAATGCTTAAGTAAATTTTTTTTTTCTCATTATCAAATTAAAAATAGTAATTATGTTTCCATTTAGATCAATAAACCTACTCTCTGATTTTGTAAATGTTTTGAAAAAAATATTGCAGTTGTTTGATGTGAATAAAGGTAACAATTAGAAATTTTAACAAATTAAGTTTAGAGCAAGTTCTAACATGAAAATTACAAGCATTTTTCTTTTTAGAAATGCTTTTGAAAAGCAAAAAAGTGTGCATGGAGTTCTTGGGAAATTTGGTTGTAAAAAACAATATAAACATTCAAGCAGTTTGGGAATTATGCTCGCCTTCCATATTTTTGTATATTTTTTTTTTTACAATTTTTTATATTTTCTTTAAACTTCTATAATTTCGAGATTTTCAACTATTTTCTACTATAATCATATTTATTTTTTAACTATTCTCACACTATGATATTATAGTGTGAGAACTTTTGTATACATAAGTACTAAGGGTGTCCCAAAAAAAAGAAAGAAAAAAAAATTGTATATTATCTGTCTTACTATCTAAAATGTGTTCTGGGGTAAAATTAGGCAATATATACAACCATAGCCCAATAGGACAAGTTCTAGAGGGGGGCCCCAAAGGGTTCAAATTTTTAATATTTTGATATTTGAACTATTGTATATAACAAAAATGAAAATTCTGCAAATATTTGAATTTAATGTTTTTTAGAAAACTTAAGTTTCAGTTACTTTCAAAATAGCTACTTTATACAGCTATTCACGAAAGTTTAAACAATTGCAGAATTTTCAAATCTAATCTTCGGTTTTTCTTGAATAAAAATCTAACGGAAAAAGATATCAAAATAATTATTTTTCCAATTTGGTAAATAGGTTATTTGTTAATAAAATAAAAAAAAGTAGGTTTTGACTCATTACTGTTTACTCAGAAATTTCATTAAAAGGTAGGTGATACAAATTAAGAGGTTTCACAAAAGTTTAAACAATTTTATTTAGGATCAATTATTTGCTAATTAATTTATAAATCCGCTGCGAAATTTTTTTTCGCAGCGAATTTATCAATTAATTAACAAATAATTGAGTAGTTTTTCAATCAAAAAATTCATCACAACATCATCAGGCAGCTTTTAATTCATTAAAAATCAACTTAAAATATTGTGAATTTCAAATTAATTTCAATTGCGTGCAAATGGGTCGAAAATCAGTTTCTAGTGACATCAAATGGCAAGTTATTGGTATGGCGCGGACAAAAAATCACACAAACGTTCAATTAGGCAAAATACTTAACATTTCTGAATATTGCGTTAGAAAAACCATCAAAACCTGGGAACTTACCAAGGACGTCTCTGACGTGCCGCGTACTGGGAGACCATCCAAACTCAGCAACCGTGACAAAAATGGTATATTCAGAATGAGCAGAGAAAACCCCAGACTCAGCTACAAAAAGCTAGCACAAATCTTCAATGAGTCAAAAAATAATCCAAAAGTTAGCAGAGAGCTCGTGAGACGAACATTGTCGGACAAAGGCATTGGAATGTACATAGCTGCTAAAAAAACCTATTCTTTCAATCAGAGATAAACGTAAACAACCAGTGTGGTCCAAAGAAAGGCTGGACTGGTCTGTAAAACATTGGGCAAAAGTTATTTGGAGTGATGAAGCTAACTTTCAAGTTATAAACCGCAAGGGAAGAATCTATGTCAAAAGATTTGCAACTGAGAAATATTCAGACAGGTTTTTGCAACATCGTTGACAAGGCAGTGGAGGTTCAGTTGGCATTTGGGGATGTTTTTCTCACAAAGGTATAGGCTTCTGTGAGCTGTATGAAGGCCGAATTAATCAATACACCTACAAGAACACATTGGAAATGTGTTTAGTTCCATCAATCAGACACTTGTATGGCAGAAGCAAGCAATTCATCTTTCAACAAGATGGGGCTTCAGCTCATACAGCACACTCAATCAAAGAATATTTTTTGAAAAAAAAGTTCAATGTGATGCCCTGGTGCCCTAGATCACCAGATCTCAACCCAATCTAAAATATTTGGTCTTGGATCGACAATCAACTGACATACCATGAAATTCAATCAACTCAGCATTTAAAGCAACTTTCGAATGAGTACTGGCTGAAGGTACCTCGCATGATATGCATGAAGTTAGTTGAATCAATGCATAAACGAGTTTATCTTTGCTATAAAAACAAAGGAGGACACTTCAAATATTAATTTGGCTTTTTTTTTCATTTTTTGTTCGAATGTTGCAATTTGTTTAAACTTTTATGCTTCTTATTTTTCCTATAAGATTTTTTGTAATAGCTTTTTTCTAACTAAATATTAAAATTTTTATAACATGTTCATATTCATTTTAAAGCTAACTACTTTTTCTTTAATAAATAAAAAAAAATTAAGTCGATATCATTTTACAGTTTTTCTTTATTAAACAAAAACTAAACATACTTGATAAAAATTCTGCAATCGTTTAAACTTTCGTGAATAGTTGTATTTATCTATTATACTTTATATTCATTTACTTATGGTAAATAAATTTGTAGAGGTTTTAAATCATCAGAAAAGAAAAAATATAAAAGATCAATTGAGTCAAAAGCAATAAAAGGAGAAGCTTTTTAATCTTTTTGATACCAGCAAACACTGATATTTTGATAAAACATGACTGACAATTTCTAATGTTGCAACAGAACTCTGGATCAATTTGAATTGTTGACAAAAAGCTTGTTGCTCAAGAATCGAGATCTAAATAAACAATTCATTAATAAAATGCCACAGTCAACAGCAGATGAAGCATCACAAAAACAAGTTTTATAAACAGAAAACACTAATTCCCATGTGTGTATTTTACTAATCCAAAAACTTCAAAAGTATGATAACAAATCAATTGACAGTTGACAGCTGACAAAAATGCCAAATTAGTATCAACACAAACTTTCAATGAATTTTAATGGGAAATTTTAAAATTGCTCAGATTTTCTTATTTTTATAACATTTTAACTAGGTTTATATTATAAATAAATTGTGTTAGGCAATATTTGAGTACCAAGTTTAGGTAAAACATTCAGAACAGGCATCTTTACATTGTACCTGATCAATATTGATTTGAAATTTTTTTTTAATTATGGTCCGTTTTAAACCAATTTGCATGAAATTATAAAACTTTAAAACCTTTGGGGAACTTCTAAATCTTATTTTAATTAGCTGAAGTTTTTTCAGATTTTCAGTTTTTTTTTTGAGGGCACCCAACTACATGTATGTACATGGTCCTCCAAACCATAAGTAACTTTTTTTACGAATCATATAGAGCAGTATTTATTCTTATCAATTTTCCTTTTGCATTTTTTTCTTGTAGTAAATTTTTTTCTTGAGCATGATTTCATGATTTTGTAAATTTGATTTTCATGTAATTTATGTAAACAAAAAAATTACATCCATTTTTATGAAAAAAACTGAAGCTGTTCAACTCCTAAATATAAGTAACTTTTTTATAACTGCTAAAAAGTTAAAATCAATATTAGAGCATAATTTGACTTTTTAGAATTCTGGAACATCTTTTTAGCATACACTTGATGAGTTTATTAATTTTTTCTTGTTTGAATCTTATTCCATATGGTTTCAATAGCTCATCAGCATTTTTGAAGGGTCCTCTGTATTTTAAAGAAAGTTCAACTTGATGCCATAAATTTTCAATCAGGTTGAGATTAGATGATTGAGCTACTTCATTACATCAATTTGATTTTCAAAACATTACTTAATGAGTTAAATCAAGTTTTTGGGGTCATACCACAAAACTTTGTTTACCTTTAGGTCTACATACTTTCAAATTAACATCAGGATCTTTCAAATTGTAGTTTGATTGATCAGTCCACAATTCTCTTTTCCAATCATTAATAGTCCAGTGTCTTCAATTCTTTGAAGAAATTAAAAGCTTTTTTACTGTTTTGAAGCTTAGAAATTTTGAAAGTTGTGTCTGCAAACTTTATTTTGAAGCTCTGAAGTTTTAAAAGTTATGTCTGCAAACTTTATTTTGAAACTCAGAAGTCTTGAAAGTCTGGAAACCTTTTTTTTGCACACTAAAAATTTCAATTTTTTAATGAAATCATTAGTGCTGTCAAAAAGGATTCTTTTTGAGGAATAATTCTTCTGTCAGTGAAGCAACAATTTTGCATGTTCTTCCGCCCTTATTTTCCGTTTCTTGAGGCTTGCCTTCATTAAATCACTTTGTTATTCAATATACAATTGACTTGTTAATGGAGTACTTGGTGGCAATTTCTTTTTGTTTGATTCCTTTTTATAAACTTTGATAGTATGTTCTCAAAAAGCTAAATGGTACTTGTTTCCTGCTATTGTTAAAGATCTATATTAAAAAAAATCAATTGTAAGACAGAAAAGCAGTGCGAAGCAGTGATCTAAAATCAACATCACTCCAGTGATAACATGATGGTGATTGCAAAAATTAACGATTCTTGTTCAACTTTATTTTTTTGCAATTAAAATAGAGTAGTTTACAAAGTTGCTGATGTTTTGGATAATTTTTACATAAAAACACAAATACTTGCAAAACAGCGTGTTTATTCATTTTCAACAACTCTTTTCCTTATATGTAATAGTAATAAGTTGATTCCATTTAAAAAGTTTTTTTTTGAGAACAATTGCTGTATTCAATAATTGAAGTTAAAAAATATAGTATTTCTTATTCGGTTCCTTATGTTTTAGAGAACAGTATATGTAAGTATATGCATGCAAGTTTTTCTATATATATATTTGTATACATGCAGATATATATATATAGTTAATATAAATGTATTGCAAACACTTTTTAAAATTCTATTCTTTATTTGTATGTAAATGTTTTTTCAAAGCGATATGATGTCAAATATGGATTCCCAGGGGAAAGATATAACTTGTATGGTAGTGTTTAACTGCTTAAGAGAAAGGTAAACAAATGAAATATGTAAATGAATAAATTGTAATCTTGCTGTTTTCTAGAACTTGCATTGGTTTGTGCTGCAATAAGTAATGCCATGATAGAAATTTTATGAGTTTAATATTTAGAGTGAGCTTGTTTGAGCAAGAAGAAGGCTTCTGGCTGATGGTATCAATTATTGAACATTGTATCACTTATGATGATGCTGAATGGGGGTTGGGCTTTTTTCTATGTTGATGTAATCTTTTATTCTTGTGGTAGCTATGATTGCAATGATGCTCCTAAATGAGGATAACAATTTTGTTTATAGGTTATATGTTCTTCAACTTGTTATTAAATCCAGCAACTTTGTTTCTTTGTATAAAAAACTTATAGACTATCCTGAATTCAGGTATGGTTATATACGTTCATTCAGAAATTCCTATTCTATTCAATTTTGTAAATTTGTTTTAAAATTGCTTTATAAAATGTTTCAGGTTGTTTTTGCTTGATATGCTATTTGAAGAGTTGATAAGTAAGTATAGTTGCTCTAGTTCTGTTGCGTTTTTCATAATTTTATTGGCTTTTAAACTGTCATTTTGATATTCAGAATCTGATATGGAGGAAAGCATTTTCTTGTACTTTGCTGAAAATTTTGAATCAAAATCACACTGCATCATGCTGTTAGCTGGTGAATCTTCTCAACAGTTTCATGAAGTTGGTTCTTTATTTACTTTGTTTGCATATTATTTTTATTTATTTTTTTTTTCACATTAAAAATCGACTTTAGATACCTGCAAGTCTCAGTATTTTAAAAAGATCAACACAAAAAAAAAGGTTCCAGAACTTACTTTTAAAATTAGTTTTGCTAAATTCGATTTTGTTCATTAAAAGTCTCCTTGATGAGTGATGCATTTATTCCAGCACTTTTTTAATGTTTTGGTAGCCTCAATCATGATTTCTTGTACAAGGATTTGTCAAACCCTCCGAAAAAGGTTTCAGTTTCTGACTTCATTTGTGCCAAATACCTTTTGCTGAATCATTCTTTTGGGACTTTTAAGGTTAAATATTCAGGCCAAATCTGGAAAGTGAGATGAATTTAGAAGCAAGTAAAACTCCAATTCATTCACTTTTCCCATTGTAACAATTGCCTTGTAACATGGTACATTGTCTTGGTGAAAAAGATTGTTCTTCTTTGCCATATGAAACCATTTCTTTTTCTTTTCATTCTTCAATTGGTTTAATAATGCTGTGTAATAGACACTAAGCCACTACCAAAATGTACTTTTTTTCTCAGATCATATTGGCTCACTTTGGGATTTGTTGTACATATTATTCTAAGACAATCCTGAAAATTTAAGACCTATTGGATAAAGAGCAATTTTGGGAAATAGTTT
Organism: Hydra viridissima; assembly: GCF_058129835.1. Classification (NCBI taxonomy): domain Eukaryota; kingdom Metazoa; phylum Cnidaria; class Hydrozoa; order Anthoathecata; family Hydridae; genus Hydra; species Hydra viridissima. The sequence continues at coordinate 20,713,432 of NW_028324301.1, read as the reverse complement.
TAAAGTTTTTAAGTATTCTCTTGTTTTCAATGAATTATTCATTTTTATGGCATTTTTAATATTTATTATACTTCAGTACAAACTTTGATACAAATATTCATTCCATTAGAATATTTGAATATTATGGAATGAATATTCACCACATAATCTTAAACACTGAGATAGAAACAGAGGGCTGAGGGGCAAGAGTCCCCCCCCCTCCTTAAAACTTTATTTTTTTATTTAAATTTTGTTTCTGGCTGCCTTAGCCCCCGCTTATTTCTGAAATTACTGCGTTCAACATGTTTTTTTGCACAGGGGTGATTTCAAAGTTAAGTTTAAGAGAGGTTTGCTATTTTTAAAAAAATTATTCTTGACAGTAGTCAAGTCAAGGATGCCCTCTGACTTTGGTATGTGATCTAAATTAAATTGAAAAAAAAAACATTTTCTCATGAAAAAGGTATAAAGTAATCAGTTTTAGATAAATTACATTTATTTTCTGCTCTGCTTTGGTTTTTAGTTAGAATAAAATTATGTCTCTTTACTTGACCATAAACTATCTTTGATGCCTCTGATACTAGCTTCACGGACCTTTCCACTGACTGTGAATTGTTGGGTAAATCTGTAAGAATAGGTTTTTTAGAAGTCTGCAAAGCGTTCTCTAATTCAAATGATGGAATTAGGATAGAAGTTGGAGGTTCAACCTCAATTAAAGAAACATCAACTAAACTACTCCATGTATAAGCGTTAAAGTTAATAGGCATAATTAATTTTGCTTTGATTTTTGGTTTGACTTCAGGACTTACTTCTCTTAATTGCCTTATGTGCAAAACTTGCTTAATAGCTTGAGCCCTTATATCTTTTTCATCATCTTGCAACATAGAATATAAAAAGTTTTCTTGAAGACAGCAATAAGAGTTTCCTTGAAGATTTTGAAAAACAATTTGCTGTATATTATCTGCCTGATTTTTAACAAGCTCTATTGTCTTATGAAGAAGTCTAGGAGCATCTTTATAAAGTCCAGACCTTTTATGGGCAAACCACATGGGGCAATATACTTGGACTATATACTTTGTAATTGTACACAACTCATCTGTAGGATTCTTCGATCTTGCATAAACCATCATTATTCTTAAAGCTAGAGTTAACCATCTGGCATGGTAAACAGGTCCTGGTTTTTTTATTGAATATTTTGGAGATATAAAGCCTTTAGATATTCCAATACAGTACTCGTAAAGTTTACGTTGATCTGTACTAAGATCAGATAAAATATTAGAGTTTACATAGGAATCAATCTCTGAATGAATTGGAACAAAATCAATTATTGGTAAATCATGCAAATCACTTGCAGAAGCTTTTTGACCAATAGGGCCCTTATATTTCTTTGGATCGTTAGTTTTACCATCTACTTCAGCTATGACATGGCGAAGTGGTAACTCATTTTGGTGAAGTACACATCCTATTAAATGGATTCGTCGGTTTAAAAGCTTTTCTAATGTCACAACTAAGCCATTATCTGCACCAGTATTAGCAGAAGTATTATCAAGAACAATGGCTTCCAAACTACTAATGCTGTTGTATTTTTTGAGTATTTTTAGAGTCTCAGTTGCCATTGTAATTCCTGTTCCATTTTTTATTTCAATATGAGTTAAATATTTCTTAGAAAAAGGTCCACTTTCTGCAGTAAAAGTTAAGTGATGTTCATCTTTTACTGTTCTTTTAATAATAGGTTCTGCATATTGATCATATCCTAATATATGTGCTAATGTATTTTTGTCTTTTTTACTATCTACTCCAATGACTTTTAAATGAAAAACTTCTGAACTATGTTTTTCACTAATCATGGTTGAAACACGCTTTTTAGTATCAAATATCTTTTTTTCAGTGATAATTTGTGATCTGTCATTTTGAGTTATAATTTGATAGTCTATCAAGGTAGCAGTTGCTATGGCAGATGTTGCAGCGTCACTAACTTCGAACCTGATAGCAGCTTTGGCAATGTTAGTTAAATCTGTGTAATTTTTTTTACACAGTGTTTTTGCAAAAAACTCATGGTTTTGATTTTTATAATCATCATTATTATCTATTTCTACATCATAAGTTTCACTGATACAATCATTATCTGAATGAAGTGCCATATCACTTGTTAAATAAATTTTCTCCTTACTTTTTTTTCTTGCGATCTTGGCTGTCTCTTTCTTATCAATTTGGCCTATCTGCCAAGTTCCAAAGGGCCCTCGCTTAACTTTTTGATCCTTTAAATACTCTCGTTCTAGAACTGGAACCTTAAGTTAAAAAAAAAAATTTTATAGCTTAGAGAAAGTATTTAAATAATAAAAAGCATAAAAAATAATTATACAAAAAAAAAAGTCACCTGTTTGCTTTCTTCACAGAGACATACATAGTGCTTGTTAGTGCAACCCTTGCATCGAACATTTCTAAAGGGTAATATGTATAATAAAATATAATGCCATAATTTGAGAAGAAATAAAAAAACTTTACAGCTGTAAAATTTGTTGACAGTTTAGTCACAAATTTGTGTGAACAAACATATTGTTTAATATTGTGGTTTTTTGAAAATGTAACTTCAAACCTGTCATCGCAATTTAAAAGAGGAAGTTCACATCTGCATGTTGATATGTCAAACAACTTTAAAAGGTTATTTTCCAACCAACGAACACTGTTTTTATGTTTTGAAGCTTTAGATCGTTCAGCTGCAATTACTTTTTGAAATGTTCTTTGTAACTTATTTCTTAGAGGTTTTTCCTTCATAAGTGGAAGATTTGGATTCACTTTTTTCCAAATTTTTAAAATTTCTTCACTTACTTTTAAAACTATGGCAGGAGAATCAATTTTTTTAGTTGTAATCATTTCTTTTTCGACCTTATAAGCATATTGAATAGTCTGTTTATATGTTGGAAGGTCACTAACAGGTAGTTCGTTTGGTTGCCCAGCATATCTTTCACTTTCATGTCTAGTTATAATATTATGCGTTCTTTTTCTTGTTGGTTTCCCAGATCCACATTTTGCATTCATTTTTTAATATTTAAATTCAGTCTGAAAAAGATTTTTTATATACTTGTTGTGTAAGATAATATAATATGATAATACCATAAATACAAAAGCAAAATATATGGCTAATATAAATACTTTATCCGTATTAGATTTTAATTATTATTTTATATTATAAAACATCGCAAAAAGTATCCTTTTCCAAACACATTTAAAAATGGCAAACTTGTTGTTATTATACAAATTTAAGACGCGAAAATAACATTTTAAGCGAGGTTCTGTCCTATTTCGCAATACTTAAATGGAACCATGAAAATGTAATTGGTTTTATTTTTCCCAAAATAATGACTAAGTTTTAAAATTTTTTAAATTGCAAATAATTTTATTGAATATAAATAGTACATTTCCCAAAGTGAGCCGAGTGTTGACTTTAACTTGGTAGTGGCTTAATAGACACAATTGATGGTTTTTTCTTTTTCCAGATAATCAATGAATAGTACATACATCATACCTACCTAACTACCTACCTAAATACATATGTACGTACGTACATATGTACTTAGGTAGGTATTTGTGTATGCATGTATGTATGCATGTATGTATGTATGTATGTATGTATGTATGTATGTATGTATGTATGTATGTATGTATGTATGCATGTATGTATGTATGTATGCATGTATGCATGTATGCATGTATGCATGCATGCATGTATGGGTGTATATATATATATATATATATATATATATATATATATATATATATATATATATATATATATATACATACATGTATACATATACATACACATTAATGCTCAAGTTTTTTTTATCTAGGAATCATTACTATTGCTAAAAACCCTGTCTTTGTTGTGTGAAGCCACATCACATGTGAAGTTTCCTCTCTTAAGGCAAAGAAAAAGTCTGATGCAATGTGCAATAGGTGCAATTTTAACAGTAATATCTTTTGATTTTAAGAAACGAACTGTTACTTGTTAATAGATGAAAATTAAAAATTTCCTTCAGTTTTCCCATTAATGCTAAGAATTTTCATTTTTCAACTGATGTTATGAGAAAAATGCAAAAGACTGGACATTTGTTTCTGCGCTGTTTAATGTGCTGATGGAATTCCAAGAAAGTTCTCTTAAAAATTATTCTTTATTCTGTAATATTTTTTACTATAAGTAAATACGCAGGTTTTGAATTTATGATACTTCAGGCAAAACAAAAATTAACAGACAAAAATTCTTGAAGGTTTCTGCATAATGAAATGAAAAAAAGAGGTTTTTTCAACCATTTTTAAAGACAGATTTGTTTAATAAAATTTGGTGTTTAAGTCAAATATATTATTTTCATGGCAACTTTAATTTTTTTTACTTTCAGTGAACAGAGTTTCAACCTTATTTTTAGTCATCACCATTATTATTAAACTGAGATGTTAAATTTTTCAGATAAAAACCAACAACAACAAAAAAACTTCTCCAAAGAAGAAAACTTTTTTAAAAAGTTATTTTTTTTTGTTACCCAAATAAAGTTCACAGGCATCTAAACAATTTTTTAAAATTCATTTAAACTGGTACCTAGAGAAAGTTTTTAGGGTTCATGTAGCATGACCCTGAAAAATTGGATGCAAAATGTAAGAGCTTTAGTTGATTGTCAACAGAAACCCATTTTGTAAATACGCACCCATCTCAGAGCTTTTCATAACTTTATTGATCAAGATAATACACAAGTAATATCTAATACACAAGTTCTTCTAAGATGTTTTCAAACAAAAAAATCTTTTTAGAGTCTTTAACCATTGAAAATTCTAGATCTTAACCCAACATCTTAACAAGAATGTAGGTTGTCAAATTAAAGGTAAACCAACCAAAAAAAATAAGGTTCGCACCAATTAAGAATATGTCGAGCCAGACAAACATAAAATAATCACATTAAACATGTTAGGCTGCTTTTATTTCAAAAGGGTACCCAACTAATGACTAAAATCATTTAATTAACCTAATATTTAAAAGCCAAAAAATTAAATAATCAAAACTTTGTTTTTTCTTTTATAAGTTCTAAAAAAACTGTGAAAAAACACAGTTTTTTTTAGCACTTATAAAAGAAAACACAAAGTAAATAACAGAGTGTTAAGAGTTATCTACCTTAAAAATTTTTCTTTTTTGATAAATTCACATATTATAAAGCAAAAAATTGATTGACAAAAGGTTGCTACATCTTTTTGAGCATAAATGCAAATGTGTTTTTGCACCAAAGTAGCAAAAAAGAAGTCGACTTAAATATATGTTATTCCACCTAATTAAGAAATTCTTTGATTTAAGTTTTTATTTTAGTAAAACAGCATGTTACTGGAAGTATGGTGAAAGTATTAAAATCATACAAAATTGTGTCGAAACACATTTTTTGTTTTGTTTTGAATCTTATGTTAATGTTTTGAGTATTTCATATTTCGAATTTAACATATTTACATTAGGGATGAACCTAAGAGCCTATAAGCAAACTGAACCAATCTTAACCGTGAATCACCATCAAAACTTTAATTAAAGATGCTGTACTTTTCTTCTAAATAATACTCTTTATTAAGATTGGCTTTGTGAATAGATATAGTTATAAGGAGAACCTTCTTTCCATCACTAAAGTTTCATTTTAAGCATATGGTCAATGAAGGAAATGACGGTATTTAAGTTAAAAAAGCTGTATAAAGATATGTCTAAATATACAAAAAATGTATAGATAAATGAAAGCATATAAATATATAAAAATGCATAAGTAAATGAAAATATGTAAATATGTATAAACATATAAAAATGAATAACTAAAAATGAATAGCACTTTTACATAACCTTTATGTTTTTAAAATCGAAATTCTTTACTGATGAAATCTTTCAAAATGCGATTTGCAAAACAATTAATCTTTTGTTGTAGTGTAAATATAAATTGAAGTTGTGTTTTAAATCATAAATGAAGGCAGTTAATTTTGATATTGAGTTTTATGTAATTTATTCCACTAAAGAAATAGGCAGGTTGATAATATGCAAGTTAGGTGTAAAAAAAAATGATAGAAATACACAAAAATTACAATAAAATTGCGGCTTTTGTTTTTATCATCATTTTCTATGTAGGTTTGTTAAAAGGTATGGCTTCGGTTGATTTTACGAAAGACAAAAGTGAAATAAGTCCTGGTGCAGGTTTCAAGCGGGATCTCATTCGATTGATCGGAAACATGAGCTACCAAAATGAGATTATTCAAAATGAAGTAAGCATTCCATATTTTGGTGAAATCCATTTTAGAGACTTTACCATTAAAGAAAGTGCAGGATTGCATCACGGAAGATTGCATAAGAATGATAATTATATTTTTTAAATCAAATTTTGATATCGATAAAGACAAGAGCTTACAGATCGATTTTCTTTAATCTAGGTACGTGAATCAGGCGGCATTCCTCTCATTTTGAACGCATGTAATATTGACGAAAAAAACCCGTGTATCTTTTCACTGCATTATTTTAGACTACTATTGGTGACGTAATTTAAGCAGGGTTCTCACGTTGTTTGAATAGTTTGTTGATATTGCTGATTCTATGAATACTTTTTCATGTTCTTAAAGTTATACGTGTAAAATTTTTGTTTGTTTATTGTTATACATTCTTCTTTATTAAATTGTTAGTCTTTCTTGAAACTCGTCAAAATATCATTAAACATTTTCGACTAAAAAAAAATCTTAATGTTAAAAGTTATTATGCAGTGGTCCATCTTTGCCACCCGCAATCTTTGTGAGGGAAACATTTATAATCAAAAAATTATTAAAGAATTCGAGCACCAAGGCCTTGCATCAAACGACATTCTCACAGATTCGCATGTCCGTGTGAAAATCGTCGACGGTAAAGTGAAGTTAATTCCGCTCGAAGATTAACGCGAGGGATCAAAAGTATGTGCGTACTTTTTTTTTTTTTTTCTTTTGTTTTTTTTTAGATTTTTTTAAAATTATTTTTTGGATTTCTTTAAATTATTTTTTGGATTTTTTTAAATTATTTTTTGGATTTTTTAAAAATTATCATACAATTTTAATATTTTTAGATTGGATTTTTAGTGAATTTGTTATTGCGTTAAACGATTTTTATTTAATGGAGTAACATTCAATTAACAGTTCTTTTTTTAATTTTATTAATTTGTCTTCATGCAACTTTACTTATTAGGTTCTTTACAAGGTCATTGTAATTGATTTCTTTAGCAAGTTTACAGTTATCAATGTTGCTTTTGATAGAGAAAACATTTGCAGTTAGAAAAGTTAAAATTTAATTTCAGTTACTGTTTAGATTGATAAAATTTAAAAAAAAAATTGTTTGATCGAAAGAAAATTTGATTGGTTAGCAAAAAATTTTGTATTTAAATTAATAGTTGATGTTAGTAGTTGATAAAAGTCATATTAGTCTCTGTTAGAATTCGATGCTCGTAAACTTCTAAAGATTAGAATTTTTAAAAATTTCTATAAAATTTTAAATTCATCGTCAGTTTACATGAGTGAATTATTTTAAAATTACCTATTGCAAAACCACTAGAGCAAACCATTATTTGTAACTGTTTTTTGAATTTACCGCGATTCTTAAGTCATTTTTATGTCGTCACGTGATTTTTCTTCTATAAAACTCCTGTTAAATTGTATTTATACAAGGTTATAAAACGTTTTATTTACTTTTATTTAGCTTTGCTCGTATTGGAAACTTTTTACCTTTGAAGATTTGATGAGATGGAAAAGATAATGTGACTTAAAGTTGGGATGAAAATGAAGTATTTTAGTGTGCGTTTTGAAATCATAATCACTAACAACAGAAAATTGTCTCATAAGTTGTAGTTTAGAAATTGATGAAGCTTTAAATGACTGTCAGCTCCTCAGAAGTAAGGCCTGCTCAAAGTCTCATTTCATGTGAGCCTAGAATGATCTAACTAAAATAAGACTCTTCACAGCTCTTAAGGTGAGTTTCCACTCATCCGTTTTTGCTACGGGAAAGAGAATGGGAAGGGAAAATTAATCACGTGAACGTGCGCAGTTTGTAATTTAATTTTGATAATTAATAACTGCGCATGCTCAAGTGATTAATTTTCCCATCCCTTTCCCTTTCCCGTAGCAAAAACGGATGAGTGGAAGCTCACCTTAACTGTCAAGGGAGGAGGGTGGGGCTACTGTGTAGGTTATAAAATTGGGATCGTGCATACGTAACCAGCTCTAAGTAATTCTGATTCTGTGGGCAAGTACTCTATCCTACTGGACGATAAACGAATGATCTACATAGTGGTTTTGGGCCCAAGGGGAAGTTCATTTTCCAAAATCTCACTGACACCTGCTGGACAGTTATTACTGAAGGCCAGCTCAGAACCGCTGCCCAATGTAACACATGCCAAGTACTACAAAGTACGACTGATATTTTCCATTTAAACACAGTTCATCCAAAAATAGCATCAAGCATTTGATATAAATAAGATTAAGTCATGTTTCTAAAACATGTGACACATTCGATTCTTAGGGATTATAGTTTGACTAGGATATCTGGAATCTCCCAAGGAAATTAATGATTTCTCTTAAACTATCAAAAAAATGTCGTTTACACGTTTGTATTTCGTGAATTTGCCGACTCATTCGTATTCGCCTTCGTTTTATTTTCTATTCAACATACTAATTAACCTTTATGCGCTAATTAAAATTTTTATGAAAACTGATTAAAGGAATTTGATTGTTTCTTGTGATAAAGATAGATTAATGTTTTTTTTAAACTGGTATATGAATGGAGAATCGTTTATACAAAAGTATTTTTAAAAAAAGTTTTTTTATTTTTTTAATCAGAAATCATTGTTTAAGAAACAAAAAGAAAAGATTCTTAGACAAAAAAAACTTTTAATTGAAGGCCGTTCGGGCGATTGAGTAATTTTTTATATATTGGTATTAATGTCATGTTTGTCCGAAAAATTTTTTCTTTCCTTTATCCGCATCTTATCGTTTCTTGAGGATAAATAGCATTTGAAAATTAAATTATTTCACATTTACTTGTTAGTTTGAAGCTATGATATCAACGCGTGGGTTCAATTTTTTCAACTTAATCTTTAACATTTTAGATAAAACTCATCAATGACAATTTCACTTTTTACTTAATCCAATGGCTTTATTTACTTGAAAAAGTTGGGAGAGGCCTTTTGAGAGGGGGGAAGGAGTGTCGAAGATTATGCCCTAGTTCTCATACTGGTGAGGGTCGAAGATTATGCCCTAGTTCTCATACTGGTGAGGGTCGAAGATTATGCTCTAGTTCTCATACTGGTGAGGGTCCGTCAATTTGAATAATTAAAGGAAGACTTTTTGTTGATTAATACGTATTTTTTAATAAATTTATGACTTTTTTGAAATAGGAAAAAATTTTAAAAGCGGTGGCGTCTGGAAAGCTAACTGCATCTTCTTTGTAGCAGCCCCTGGGCTCCAGAGATCCATAAGAGTGAGCTGGTCCAGGTTTGATTGGGGAAATATTAACTAAAAAACAACTATAATGTAGTATTTATTACCAAGGAGTAATTATAGACTGCCACACTAGGCGCTTTATTTAAGTTCGGTTTTTCTTACATTACGTCATACTTCTCTGAAAACTTAATCTTTTTGTTAAATTTTAGGGCCAAGTCTGAACTGAGAGTTACGTAACTTTAGCTATATATAGTAAAGAACACTCAGTCCTTTTGTTCAATTTACGATTATTCCACACCACAACCTTCCTTCGTTCTATTGACCATACCAAGACTCATTTAAAAAAAAAATCATGTGAGACTCAGGATAATCTACTTTAGATATCATACATAAAATTCATTCTTTTTTTTTGTAACTAATTTTATAATTAAAAAATATATAGTTATTCCCAGATCAGTATGCATTGACATCAAAACTGTTTTTTCTACTAACTTCTGAATATTTCATTTTAAGTCTGATCTTTCAACGAAACTACAATCTGCTTGATACAATTTTTTCTGTGTCCGTGTTTTTTTTTTTGTTTTTGTTTTTTTTTTTCGAAACTAATATTTAACCAATCCATTTTTTGAGTCGAATTTTTACATTCACAAAAGTAAATAGCTAAAAGAGAAAATGAATGCGGGTTAAATCTTTAGGATGTTTTTGTTCTACTTTTATTTTTTTTTACATCAAAAGTCGATTCAAACAATGTACTTTAGTAACTTCCCGTAACGCAAGAAAGAGTGGCGATATAAAACAGTGAGGGTTGAACGCAGTTCTTGTTTGGAAAAGTCAATTTCAAGTTCAACAGTTCCAACAAACATGGTTCTCGAACCTTCGGTTCATACCGCGCAAATTATTTTGCATATGTAAACAAATCATTTCTTATTTTTATGTTGCTTTGTTTATAGTTGAGACCGCCGCTGTGAACTAAAATGGACTCCGTTACAATTTTGTCTCTCACTAAACTTTTTTATGCTAAAATCTGAAAAACAAGATAAAAGATAGGAATAGTTTTCTAGATTTAAGAATTTCTTGCACGATGAACCTGGTAAAAAAGAAATTTATTCTTAAATGTGTAATTTTAGGAATATTTGTGTTAATACCGATAAAATCTTTCATAAAGTATTTAGTTTTTTTAAAGATGTCTTCATATTTATAACTTCGATAATTCCATCAAATATACAATATCGAGGGTCTTTTGTGTTACTATGGAAATACATTTTTTTCTTTTTTACTGATAAATTCCATTTTGACTTCATTTATTAGGTTCCCTTCATACTGAAATTCTTTCTTAATAAAAAACAACCTGGCTTAAATTTATTAGAAATATAAATTTATCTTATTCATTATAAATTTATCGTTTAATAAAAACACAGATCTCAATAGATTTAGGTTTCTTGCTAATAAGACTTAATGTTTTTGCAAAAATAATTACTACTTCAAAATTGTTAACGTTTGAGTTTTTTAAATTGTAAACAATCGGTACATGTAACTTTTAATCGATGGTTAACATGCTCGAACATATGTTTAAAGAGAAACCAGAAAAATTTTCAGTTTGGTTCAATGCATTTTAGTCAATAAAGTCAGTTTAGTTTAATGCATTTTTCTCCCAGGAGTTATATTAAAATAATTCAAATAATATACCGGGGTAACGGGTTAACGGGGTACAGTTTCCTATTTAAAAATTAGAAGACGAGCTCCTCATTGAATCACCAAAAGAAAAAAAGAAAATTGGATTTTGCAAAGTGGATCAAGATCAAATGGATCTTGAAAAGCAAATGTAGATGCTACGGCCACAAGCGAATTTAAAAATTTTCTTTATTTAAACAGCGTTAAGTCCTTAGAATATTTTTGTAGAAATTTTGCAGGAAATTGGTGCCTGGTACCTGGGAATTTTTTTAGTATTTTTAATTTCATCCCTTTTGAATTGCATTAAAATGTGTATTTCAAGCAAAAAAGAGGTAACATAAGATATCGTTAACGTCAAAGGCCATCCAAATGTTTGTTCAACAAATTTTCATAAAAATTATTTGTTTAAATTGCAACAATTTTCAGCCATTGACTTCTTTTTATATATTTTCTAAAGATATGAGATCAACTTTTAATAAATTGATTTGCAAACCAATTAAATAGAGCTTGTAAAAAATCTTTTTTCGAAAATTTTTTTTTTTTAATATTATTACTATAATTATAATAATAATAATAATTTTTATTATTATAATTATTATTATTATTATTATGGTTATTTTTATTATAATTATTATTATAATTATAATTATTGTTGTTATTATTATAATAATAACTATCATTATTATTATTATTATTATTATTATTATTATTATTATTATTATTATTATTATTATTATTATTATTATTATTTTTATCATTATTATTATTTTTATTATTATTATTATTATCAATATTATCATTATTATCATTATTGTTATTATCCTTATCATTATTATTATTATCTTTGTTATCAATATTATTGTTATTAAAAAAGTTATAAATTTTGACTTAATTATCAGATCAAATTTTTAGGCCGAAAATGATTGTGAGTTCATCCGGTCATCTTCTTTTTCTCACTAGAAAAGAGAGTCTCTGCTTATCAAACATTTTATTAGTTCCTTTAGTAAGTTACTCGACTGCGGCCTTAGTTTTGTTGAATGCGAATCACATAAAAATGTAAAAAATTTTGGTACAAACTATAAAAAAATATATAAAACTCGGTGAGACATGGTCGCACACACTTGGTGATCAAATTTAGAATATCTTTTGCACAAACATTCTCGCTGTGTTTTTATATTACAATTAACAAAGTATTGGCATCTCTGTAATTTGTAAATAAGATGCAAATCTCATTTGTAACTGGATGAGAAAAAATTGTTTGTTAAGTTAACGCTATTTTAAAAAAAAAGAAAAAGAATTGTAATTGTTTATCGTGACGCATTGCGCCTTGCAGTTTATTCTCATGAGTTTCACTAATTTAAAATCTCAGTTTTGAATGATTTTCTTTACATGGCTTATTTATTTCAGACTTCCGTCTTAAAATTACAGAACTTTTTTGCGGCGAATTATGTTTGATAATAAGACATTTAAACATTATTATGAGATGCGGAAGCCTCTTTGATATATGCACCGCTGAAATAATTTCTTCAAATAAGAATTAAGAAGTCTGACTTTTCTCTCTCTCTGATTTTTTTTTTTTTTTTTTAATTTATTGATTTTTTTTATATATATTTTTAAATTTTTGCTGTTGTTATGATTGATGTGGTTGTTCGTTTTGTTTGTTTTTTAATCTTTCTGATTATCGCTTCTTGACTTTTACACTTTGGCTTCTTGTTTCTTTGCTTTTTGCTTGATGTACGCGATGATTTATTGACAATAGTAATGACGTCCAGGAAAAAAAAAATTCCATTATACAAAATCAAGAGTGTAAAACATTTTATTATTTTTTTCCAGATGATATAGTTGATCAAGAGTGTAAAATATTTTATTATTTTTTCCAGATGATATAATTTTATTAACAAAATTTTTTCCGTTAGGGCTTTTGTAAGAGATGCTCAAGTGAGAGGGACTGATAGGCCAATATCTGATTTTGTTTAAACGTGATGCCATTAAATAAGACTCTAGCTTGAAATTGGGCGATTGCATTGTCATTAAGATCCGGCATAAACTTGGAATTGGTGAAAAATTATAATAATTACTATTTTGCCAGTTAAGCTTTTAAAATAGGAAACCATCGTCTCAACCTGTAATAAAATTGGTCATTACAAATAGAACTCCTTTGAGGAACAATGCTAAGGTATGCTGAGTTCATTTCCTATACGCAAAAGATGGAAGTCTTTATTTTAATTTTACATATCAGTGTTATCCATTAATGAAAGTTTCAACAATGATAACTTTTGAAAAGGATAACTTTTAACATACAAATAGAAATTTGGCGTGTAAGCTCAGATAAGTGCACGGCGTTCTTTAATCTTTGTACCACGAAGCGATTTCAATGGGGACTTTCTATAACTGAATAGTTTCTGGTCAACGTCAGAACTTTGACTTGCTTTTAGACTCGATTACATATTCAAGAGCAGCATTGTTTGTAATATTTTAGTTGATCACGCAGAGCGTTTAGTCTCAACACAATAATGCTATCAGTTATTTTTTCTTTCTTTGAGCTACATTAGAACCATCATGACCCCATGCTATGAACTATTTGCTAAAAAATCCCGATTAACTCAAAACGAAAGAAGGAGTTGATCGCCTCGGAAATAGCGTGACGGATTTTAAATAAACTCATATTGTCTGAAACATTTTATCAAAAATTAGCTTTTCAATCATGAAGCAGCGAAAGTTAGCATTTTATTTGTTTGTGCAAGCCTGGTTGGCGATTACAGTTGCATTTACTGGCTCAAGCTTTGCGTAAGTGTGATTTTATTGATATTTCCAGCTGGTAAATTTGCACTTTGAATTTAGCATAATCCTTTAAAAGTGTAACGGCGCGCTGTAATACCTTAAAAACTCAATTGCGGTTATAGATCAAGATTACTTAAACTATGATGAGCGTTTCTAATTTTTAAAAATTGTTTGCTTTTTTTTTATGGTCAACAGCGCTTCCTTCAAAAAGAGACTATCTGAACATATATGTAAAAAAGAATACAAATACAGGATCACAACACCTTTACTGGAATTATGTAGAGAGCAGACAGAATATTTCGGATATGCGATCGAGGGCTTCAATCGAGGGCTGACAGAATGTCAATCTTCATTTTCAAATCACAGATGGAACTGCTCTGCTTTTAAAATAGAATCAGATTTTATACTCTTTAACACGATTATGTCTCGAGGTAAGAATAAATTTTTTTAACTTTTTTTAAACAAGAAGATTTTTGTGCCAGAATTTTTTCAACAAACTTGTATCAAAATTAAAACGTTTGCAATAAATCTATATTCATAAACTTTTTTGGAAAAGGTCTTCATTTAAGCTTTCTTATGATGAGAACCAATAAGTGATACTTGTTTATCAGCAATTTTTAATTTCTTTTCTAATTAAGAGTACAACTTTTCCTTAAAGGCTCCAGAGAAGCTGCTGTTCAAATGGCAATGGCATCAGCAGGTATGATTGAGGGGATAACTGCTATGGCTGCAAAAAAAAAAAAGCCAAACACTAAAGATGAAACTGGGTGTAACGCACAATCTGAATCGCAGAACTCCGGTGAGTATGTCAGCGCCAGCGAATGCGATGCGGATTTGACAGGAGGAAATCGATTCACTCAGCTGCTTATACAAACCTGGCAACCTCAAGCTAATCAAGAAGAGGTGCAAATGAACGAGCATAATTCATTAGTAGGAAAGATGGTAAAGATGGTTTGGTTGTTTTTTTTGTTTTTTGTTTTAGATTAACTATATTTTTGAAGTATTTATAAAAATTAATAATAAAAGCTTTAAAGTTGTAAGCAAGTTTTTCTCTTACAAGTAGCAAACTTATCATTAAATTTATCTTTTTTTTTTTTTCTATTTTTTTTGAAGGCTGTCCAACTTAATATGCAAAAAGTTTGTAGATGTGCTGGTATATCAGGGAATTGTGTTACCAAATGCTGCTATCAAACGTTAAAACCACTTAAAGTAAGTGCCCAATGGCTGCACGCCCAGTATGATAAAGCTGAAAAAGTTGTACGCAGTCAACGCGTTCGAAGAGATGGTCGCCACTTGCTTGTCAATGAAAAAGACGGAAGGGAACCTGATAAAACAGACTTAATATACATTTTAGACTCACCTGATTATTGTACTCAAGATATTAACAAAAATAGCCTTGGGACTTATGGTCGGATGTGTAATAGCACCTCGTTAGACAGAGATGGTTGCGAATACATGTGCTGTGGTAGGGGTTACACCACTGAAGAAGTAGAAGTTGACGATTATTGTAGATGTAAATTTAACTGGTGTTGTGATGTGACGTGTGACCGCTGTAAGAAAATGATTACTCGGCATATTTGCAAGTAAAACTGATATTGTAAATGACAAAAGTAATCGAAAAATCTATCGAAAAAAAAATCACGACTAAAAAACAAATATGGCTGACAATTGGATATGGGGATTAATACAAAGAAGAGCGTGTCGTAAAATATGGTTTGTTTGTAATAAAAAGTTATTTATTTTTTCTACAACAGTTCTTGTAAATAAATTTTAAATTATAGAGAAAATTATTTAGTTTTGTAAATACCAGCATTCAATGTAAACATAATGTTTTCAGTTTAACTTTAACAACAGGGGGTTGTAACTTGAATGTTTATCATCAAATATCATGCGTACGAAAGGTAAGGAACCTTAATCATAAACGCAAAGAAAACTTCAGGGCATAAAATTTAGTTTATATTTTTATTAATCATTAAGAGATAAAAAATGAACAGAAAGATCAATAAAACGTGAACGTAAAAGCAACGTAACGTAACCAAAAGTATAAAAACTATTTATAAAACCATAAGCCAAAATATAAAAACGGTTAAATATATATATATATATATATATATATATATATATATATATATATATATATATATATATATATATATATATATATATATATATATATATATATATGTATATATATATATATATATGTATATATATATATATATATGTATATATATATATATATATATATATATATATATATATATATATATATATATATATATATATAGGAGAGTGTTATTTTACAAAAAGTGAGCATAAAATAAAATTATATTTGTTAAAAGTTATTAAAAACCCCTTAAAAAACATTTAATGCGAATGACCATGATTGTATAATAGTTATAAATGGCTGTGAATGAAAATGATTGTGAAGTGGTTATTTGTTTAAGTTTAGGCTCTGGACTAAATCACTTGCTCGCAACACATTGCTATAGGTCGGAGTGAATTGCGTGTTTTTGAAGAAACGCTGGTTATATGTTGATTTTTTATTTGAATGATTATGCATATTAGAAGGTTTATCAGTCAACCTTGAAGTGTATTGGCGGAATACTGAATTATCAAATGGACCCCAAACTGATACTTTTTGATTCGAAATGCCCCATATTGACCGGAATGAGCTATCATCCGGTTCATACTTTGGCCGCTGATATGTCTCTAAAGGAGATTTTCGAATAACTGTCTTTGCTACGTGTACTGCTGTAGGTTGTATTGGTTCATTGACAATTTCTTTCGCACTACCTGTTGGACTATCAGTATTTTCGTTATTTTCTATCTAAATATTGATTAGGTTACATTCAGCTAAACCATAAATAATAAGTCAAACATCATTATCATCATTGACAACAACAATTTACTTACGTTTTTCTTGACGGCAGGTCCGACATTAATTTTTTTCCCTTGAAAAATAACATCCTTTCCGGTGATAAGAGCTTCCACATCCTCTGCATTGCTGAAGGTAACAAAACCAAATCTTTTAGAAACTCCATACTTATCGAGCACGATCTTTGCTTCCACAACATTACCGTACGAGGCAAAAAATGTTCCTAGGTCTTCAGCCCCAGCATCAGGGGGTAGACAACCGACAAATAGTCTGTTAGGGTAATGGGTACCATAAATAACCGAAGTATGCTCACCAGTCTAAAGTATAATAGATAAAAAAAGATATTACACTTTATACTTTAGTAAATATCTTTATTGTTTAAAAAAACTTTTCAAGCAATTTTATCTTCTACAATGAATTTTACAATTAAAATTTAATGTAGTTAATCTTAGAAAAAGAATAGAAAAAGATTAGAAAAAGATAAAAAAGTTTTTCTAACTCACCATTTTTTTTCTTCTGTTTTAATAAAATTTGTTGCCAGCCACTGAGAATATTATTTTTCAACGGTATTTATTTCAATAGCTAATAGCTCTCCTATGAATACAATTACCTTTAAATAATTGTTGTCAGTGTTTACAATTGTTCATAAATTACACGAGCAAAGAAAGTAAAAACAGTTTTTACCATCATTTCAAGGAAAATTACGCTGAAGTGTGAACTCATTAACTATCTCCAGTCAAGCGTGTCTTTTGCAATTACAAATATTTGAAATTAAAGAATGCGTTGGAATTCTTTCTTGGAATTCGATAATAATAATAATAATAATAATAATGATGATAATAATAATAATAATAATAATAATAATAATAATAATAATAATAATAATAATAATAATAATAATAATAATAATAATAATAATAATAATAATAATAATAATAATAATAATAATAATAATAATAATAATAATAATAATAATAATAATAATAATAATAATAATAATAATAACAATAATAATAATAATAATAATAATAATAATAATAATAATAGTAATAATAATAATAATATTGTACAAGACAAATAGTTCAGTTTCCTTTTTTTCAAAAAGTATCAAGAATATACCGTGATGTGACCTAACAAAGTCCTATGCTTTAAGAAAGTCCTAATTTAAGAAATGACAAATTTTGTATACATAAAATAAACATTTAGAGAAAAAAATTTTGTTGTTTTATCTAACTAGATATCTAGTTAAAACAACAAAGTAACTTTCCGCAAATGTTTCTTTTATATATACGAATTTTGTCATTTCTTAAATTAGGACTTTAAAGCATAGGACTTTGTTAGGTCACATCACGGTAACTACGTGCAAAATTTACAATTTTTTGAAATATTGCAATTTAATAGAAAATCGAAATATTTTTTTTATCAACTAACGTTTAGCCCTACTTAAATTCTGACGGAAAATTCGGATTCTGTTTTCCATTCGTCATATCGATGGCTCCGCGCAAAATCGTACTATCTGCAATCTCCGCGGAAAACAAATTTGGCATTCTGCAATCTCCGCCAAAAACAAAATTGGCATATCTGCAATCTCCGCGTAAAACAAAATTGGACTATCTGCATTTTCTGCCAGCTTTATTTTTGAACTTTCTGCATTCTCCGGGCGTTCA